>NW_021703775.1:86769283-87029508 GCF_005190385.1 Monodon monoceros
TCAGTGCCATGCTATATTGATTACTGAAGCCCTAAAATAAATATTGAAATCAGGTAGTGTTAATTCTCTGACTTTGTTCTTTTGCAAAGTTTCTTTGGCTAATCTCAGTCCTTTTCTTTAACATGTGAATTTCAGAATCAGGTTGTCAATTTCCTTAGCAAATGGTTGCTAGGGGTTTGATTGAGATTGCATTGAAATTATCACTGTAGAACAATTCAGGAAGAATTGCCATATTAAAAATACTGGATCTTCTGAACCACAAGCATGATATATTTCTACATTTATGTACGTCCTCTTTACTTTCTCTAGGAAGTGTTTTTTTTTTATTGTCAGTAGATAGGTCCTGCAGATTACTGTCAAGTTTCTGCCTACACATTTAACATTTTTGATTCTTTGTTGGTTATTATAATTTCAATTTCTGAATGTTCATTGCCTGTATACAGAATTAAAGTTGATTTTTAGTATTGAACTTGTCCTGCAACCTTGCTAAATTTACTTATTCATTGTAGTAGCATTTTTGTAGATTCCATCAGATTTTCTACATATACCATGATGTCATCTACAAATACAGTTTTCATTTCTCTTTGTCAGTCCAGCTCAAATGCCCAGTGTAATGTTGATTAGAAGTGATAATGGGAGAATCCTGTCTTATTCATGATCTTAGGGATAAATTAAGCTACAGATTTTAAGTACATGCACTTTATCAGGTTGAAGAAGTTCCCTTTTATTCCTAATTTACTAAGTGTTTTAATCAGACATGCATGCTAGATATTGTTGCCTGATTTTTCTGCATTTATTGAGATGATAATGTGGATTTTTTTCTTTTTTAGTTTATTTGTGGTGAATTACTTCAGTTGATTTTCAAATGTTAAACTAACCTTGATTAAACCCTACTTGGTCATGACATACCTTATGCTGTGGATTCACTCTGTTAAATTTTGTTTAGAATTTCTGCATCTATGTTCATGGTGCTCTGTACCTCTCTTATCATGTAATATCTTTATCTGATTTTGTAATCCAAGAAATGCTGAATCATAGAATGAATTGAGAAGTACTCCCTTCTCTTACATTTCCTGGAAGAATCTGTGTATAATTGGTATTATTTATTTCTTCATATTTGGTACAATTCACCAGTGAAGTCATCTGGAACTGAGTTTTCTTTGTGGGAAGATTTTTTAACAACAATTTAAATTTCTTTTATTTATATATAGGCTATCCATGATATCTATTTCTTATTGAATGGACTTGGTAGTTTGTGTCTTTCAAGGAAATTTTTCCACTTCATCTAAGTTGTTGAATTTATTTGCTAAGGTCATCCATAATGTTCCTTTGTTATATTTTAATATGTGTGTACTCTGTATTCACCTTCTCCCTATCCATATTTGTAATTAATTCCCTCTCTCTCTCTCTCTCATGATAAGCCTGATTGGAGATTTATCAATTTTATTGATCCCTCAATATTTTTCTCCATTTATTTCCTCTTCTCTATTTCATTGATTTCTGCTCTGATCTTTATAATTTCTTTTCTTCCACTGACTTTGAGTTTCATTTGCTCTTCTTTTCTAGTTGCTGAAGATGGAGCTGAAGTCATTCATCTGCATTCTTTTCTGACATATGCATTTAGGGCCACCGATTCCCCTCAAGTATTGCTTTAGCGGCAACCCACAAATTGATTCATTGTGGGACATTTTTTTGTTTTTCATCCAGTTCAAAATATTTTCAAATTTCCCTTTTTATTTCTTCTTTGACCCATTAGTTATTTAATTTCTAAATGTTTGCAGATTTCACAAATAACGTCCTGTTGAATATTATTGACTTCTCCTTTAATTCCACTGTGGTCAGAGAATACACTTAGTATGACTTGAATCTTTTAACATTTTTTTGTGAGTTGTTTTATGCCCCAGAATTTGGTTTACCTTGTAAATGTTCAGTGTGCCTTTCAAAAAAGTACATATTCTGTTGTTGGATAGACTGCTCTGTAAATATCAGTTATGGGTAGTTGGTTGATGGTGTTGTTCAAAACTCTGTCCTTACTGATTTTCTGTCTACTTGCTCTGCCGCTGAGAAAAGGATGTTGAAATAATTGTGATTTGTCTATTTGTCATTGCAGTTCTTTCAGTGTTTCTTCATGTAATTTAAAGCTTGGTTATTAGGTGCATAAGTGTTAAATATTGTTGTCTCTTTATTAATGTATCATTATGAAGTGGCCTTCTTCATCCCTGGTAATATTCCTTGCTCTGAAAGCTACTTTGTCTGTTATTAACATAGTCACTCCTGCATTTTTCTCACTAGCATTAACATGGTATATCATTTTCATCCTTTTATTTTAACCTATTTTTGTCTTTATATATGAAGTGCCTTTCTGTAGATAGCATATAGTTGGGACTTGCTTTTTTTAATCTAATTCAGCAACTTTTGCTTTTTTATTTTGGTCTTTAGCCTGTTTAGATTTAATGTGATTATTAATATAAGATCTAAATCTACCATCTTGCTTTATGTTTTCTATTTATTCCATCTGTTCTTTGTCCCTTTGTCCTAATTTTTGCCTTATTTGGATTGAGTATCTATAATTCTATTTTATTTCTTTTTTGTCTGATTAACTATAGATATTTTGTAGTAGCTATTATGTCAGTTGTGGTTTTGGGTTTATAAAATACATTTCATCTTTTTACAGTTTACCATTAAATGATACTATACCACCTCACATATAATACAAGAGTCCTAACAACATACACTTCTGTTTCTAACCATTTCTGATGTTCTTTGTCACCTTGTGGAGATTCATACCTGGTATTAGATTCTTTCTGCTTGAAGAATTTCTTTAATATTCCCTGCTGGTCCGGTCTGCCAATGATATATATCATTTCAGCTTTTACATGTCTGAACAAGTCTTTATTTTACCTTCATTTTTGAATGATCTTGTCCCTGGGTAATGAACTCTAGGTTAACAAGATTATTTTTCCTTTAAGAACTTAGAGATGGTGTTCTCCTGTCTTCTTGCATTTTTCTGATGCTAAATGTGATCTTCCTTATCCTCTTTACATGTAGCATGACTTTTTTACCTTTGTCTCCTTTTAAATTTCCTGTTTATCGCTGGTTTTGAGCAATTTAATTGTTACTTGCGCTATGTAATTCTCTTCATGTTTCTTGTGTTTGGGTTTGGTTGAGTTATTTTGGATCTGTGGGTTTGAAGTTGTCATTAAATTTGGACAATGTTAAGTCATTAACTTCATATTTTTTTTTGGTCCCCTGTCTCTCTCTTTTCCTTTGGTTATTCCAGTTACATGTCTATTAGGCCACCAGAAGTGTTCTTAAATTCTTTTTTCTCTTTCTCTGTGTGTTTCATTTTGGATAGTTTCCATTGGTATGTCTTCAAATTCATTGATCTTTAATTCTTCAAAGACTAATTTGTCATTTATCCCATCCTGTGCAGTTTTCATCTCTGACATTGTATCTTTCATTTGTAAAAGTATGATGCAGGTTTTTTTTTAATCCTCTGTCTTCACTTAACTTTTTGAATATATAGAATACAACTATAATTATTGTTTATCATCCTTGTCTGATAATTCTAATGTCTGTATTAATTCTGCAGTAGTTTGACTCGATTGATTTTTCTCCTCACTTTGAATTTTACTTTCTTACTTCTTTCCTTGCTTGGTAATTTTTAAAAGAATCTCAGATATTGTGAATTTTGCCTTTTTGAGAGCTGGGTACATTTTCTTTCCTAGAAATACATATATATATATATATATATTTTTTTTTTTTTTTTTGCGGTACGCGGGCCTCTCACTGTTGTGGCCTCTCCCGTTGTGGAGCACAGGCTCCGGATGCGCAGGCTCAGCGGCCATGGCTCACGGGCCTAGCTGCTCCATGGCATGTGGGATCTTCCCAGACTGGGGCACGAACCCGTGTCCCCTGCATCGGCAGGTGGACTCTCAACCACTGCGCCACCAGGGAAGCCCTCCTAGAAATATTTTGGAGCTTTGTTCTTAATTTACTGTTAGATCCCTCACAGTGTAGCTTTTAAAATGTGTCAGGCATCATCTAATCAATATTCAGTCTATAACCAATTATTCCTTGCTAGTGAGTCAACATTCTTCTGAGTGCTCGACCCCATGCCTGTGAGTTCTGAGGTCTGACACCCTGGCTTGTGCGGGCGGGCGTTAGTTATCCCCGCCCCGTGTGGGTGCGTCTTCCTGCAGTCTTCCCCTGGCCTCAAAGAGTTTCTTCAGACTTGCGATGATCGTCACCCTAGTAAGTACTCTTAGGCGACCCTCTGCCCACCTCCAGGGCTCGGTGTGTAGGGGTCTGTCCTCTTTAGTTCTCTGTCCCAACAGCTCTGACCTTCCTGGTGTCCATGGACCCTCAGCTCTGTCTCCTCACCTCAGGGGCCCACTGGGCTCTTCCTGGACCCCTCCTCCTGCCACCCATCCTGGAAATTCTCTCAAGGCAGACAGACAGGGCGATCAGGGTCCCTGTCTTACTCTCATCTCTCAGGGATCACTCTCCTTCATTGTCTGATGTCTGGTGTTTTGAGAACCATTGTTTCATGTGAGGTGTTTATTTGTACTTTTGTTCTTGGTGGTTTCTGATGAGAAGGTAAATCCAGTCTCTGATAGTCCATCTTTGTCGGGAGCAGGAGCCCCCTTTTCTTAATTCATCTGTTTCCGTTTTTTTATCCCGAAGTCTCCAGCTGATGAGAGTGTAAAGTGCACTGTTCTCTACTCTTCTTCGCCATATGTGTTTCCCTTTATTCCCTTCACAAAAGAGAGATGATCAACCTACCTTGACCCTCAGAGCAGATAGACATTAGACAGCTGCCTGGGGACCTCTGCTTCCCCAGGCCGTCCAGCACTGGGCCTCCCCACAGGGTGCAGGTGACTTCATCAAGGTCAAAATGGAGGGTGGTAGAATGTGAACTTTGGGAGAAGAAAGGGATGTCAGACCCTTTGGTGGAAAAGGCCAAGATCTTTGTGTTTGAAAGTTTGTTGATTTGTGTATGACAGTGACTACAAACAGAGAATGCAGTACATGATACTAGAGAAATTTTAACTATTAAGATTAATTATAGATGACGTGGAAGTTAAAAGTGAGAAGGGAAAAGATACATATCTGATTTATCCAAAACGTGATATTACTAATTGATACTAATTTCATCCATGCAACTTAAAATGTATGTGAGTGTATTAAATTTTATATACAGATATAACATTGTATATAATTTATTAATTTATTCATCATGCTTTTTGTCCATAACTTAATAAACAGTGGGCCTCAGCTGGGCACTAGCTAATCTTCCTGAATTATAAGCTGATCCTTGCTTATGGGAGTAAGTCATCTTGGGGGAGTTTGAAGACTGATGTGGGAATCTAAGAACTGGTGCTCAAAGCAGAATGCCTGTGTTTCAGAGGATTCACAAGGTATTGGGGTGCAAGAAAGACATTTGAACTTACTTGTATAAAATTAAAAACTGCATTCAGTTCTCCTAGATGGGCACAGACACCTCACCTTTTCCAGACATCATGCAGGTTTTCTGCAGAGAAACTGAGTAGCAAGAAACGCCAGGCTTGAAACTGGGAACCTTAGGCTTCCATTGGCTTTGGCATTTTGCTCCATATTTCAGTTTATGCGGGTCTCAGTAAATAGATTTATAAACTATATTGCAATATTTTGTAATGAAATGGAGCACTAGTGTGAAAATCACTTGTACCACAAAGATGTGTGCTTGTTTTTAGTGTCAGATTCTTAAGGTTGTCAACCTTAAAGGTGAGCTAAATTGTTCTTTTACGAAAGGACACATGCTCCAAATTTGTTACTTATGCATGAGGACAGGGGCTAAATAAATATGGTACTAGCAGATACTTGTGGAAAAATAAATACATTTAATATTGCTTGAAAGGAAACATGATGTTCTAACAATTAGTGAGAACCTCTTTAAAAAGAAACTTGTGCTGTGGAGAGAGCATTTGAAAACGGATGTTCAGGAATCTTGTCATTGTTATGTGATTTTAAGTTTTTACTATATATGATATATGAAACATTAAGAACTCTCAAATTTCCCCTCTTTAACAATTTGCAAACAAAAAGCCTTAAGCAATCTTCTTAAATTGTCAAAATAATAATTTCAGTGGGTTTTGAATTCATCTGTTTAAATATATGTATATTTAACACCTTCTGATTGGTTTGCAAGAGCAAATTATGGCATTTGGGATCAATGGAAATTGATCAGTTGAATTTCAATAAAAATCTCAGCATAAAGGATAGAAATAATTGAAAAATAAGTATCATAATTTAGGCACAGTAGCCAATATAGAAGTTACTCTTCTTCCATTTTTAGATGAGTGCTTCTTTGTGATGTATCTCTTCAACTATGTCAGTTCTTAAAATCAAGTATCAATATAAATTGAGCTAAGAAATAGGCAAGATTTTTTAGAATAATGTATATTTAAAGATATTTTCCTCATTTAAAAATATCCTTAATACATTTCAGAAGAGAAATTTTTTACTGTTTACAGATAAAATAAGCATTTTAAAATTTAATTTTTTATTGTACGTATTCCACAACTGTTATTATTATTATTAATTATTATATGTCAGTACCTGATAGTGTATGTGTGTGTATAATAGAGGATCATTCACTTTTTTAAAATTTCCTGCTGAAAAGAAAAGATGCCTGATCATTGAGGTTTCAAAAGGCTGCTCTAGACAAGCCAAAATGACACAGCACCAGCTGCCCGTGGGGCTGGGAGCTGACAAAGGTGAAAGGCCTTCTGGCCTGCGTGGTGATGCCTGGACCACGATGGGCATTGTGGTCGCACATTGTCTCATGGTATCCTCACCACATGTCTGAGGACCAAGCATCATCACCAGGTTTCATCAGGAGCCTTGACTCTTTGAGAGAAAATTTGGGCTCACACTTACAGCAAGTGCAGAGCTTCAGTTCAGCCAGAGCCTGGGTCTTGGGGCTGTCCCTGAGCCACACAGCCTCCTCCCGTGAGAGGGTGGTGGGTTTCAGCGATCAGGAAGAGGGAGACTTGTTTGGGTTGGTGACATGTCTGCCCCTGCCCCCTCAGACGGTGGCAGCTAGAGTCACATCAGTGCACGTGAACAATGAACCTGGCTAAATTCTAGTGGATGGGAGGGTTGGCTGGGTGGGTGGCGTTCTGTCAGCGTCCAGCCGGAGGGGACGATGGGGAGCATAAAGGGGAGGTTACCGTCGGGGCCAGGATCGGAGGTGGGCAGGGCCAGAGTGCGAGGTCCGCGGCGTGGAGGGCTGGCGCCCCTGCTTTCCTCTCAGTCACCGTGGTTCTTGGTCTGGGGAGATGGCCGTGCTCCGGGCAGCTTATGACCCTTCAGAAAATGCGTGTAAAATTGTGTGGGTCTGTGCACTTGCACGTTTTTGATGAGGAAACCCATGGCCTTTACCAGGTCCTGAGAGAATCCAGGACCAAAAACTAGTCTCAGTGTAGAGTCTCTGCTGTAATTGGCAGTGACTCTCTATAGAGAAGACTTCTACTGCTCCAGGCTCAGAGCTGAACCAAACAAAGCTGTGTCCTGTTCTACCTTGAAGAAGAGCAGCGTTCAGCAAACTTAACTGGTTAGTTGGTTGTGCACTTAGAACAGACATGAAGACATTATACTAAACTGTGTGTTGTACTAAACAAGACTAACCAAGTGTGAGCCTGGGCCGGGCTCAGGCTGCCAACCCAGTGCGACATTTCAGACGTCTTTCCCCTTGCCAACCGTAAAGACAGGAAAAAACAACCATAAACACTGCTCCTCATAAGCAGATGCCGTTTTAGGCAGGAAAGGACATCATTAGATTAGTCTTATACGTATAATTCATGTAGAAAATTATACATAATGCAGCTGATTCTCGTTATTCATCGCTGTTATGTTTATAAGTCACTGTGGACACTCACTTAGCAAATTCTGGACCAGAGTGTCGATGGGAAACACAGGGTTAGGTTGCTGCCAGGCTCGGGTCACATTTTCATCAATCAATCAATACATAGCCTTGTTTTTCATACTGTGTATTTCTGGTTAAAGACACTTTGTTCAATGTATGTGGTTGATTCAGTAACACTGAACTCATAGCCAGTGGCACATGAATGAAGCTTCTCTAACGCACGTGTTTTCTCCATAAGACACGTCGCAGCCTCCTTACACTCAGGAGACCAGGCAGCCCTGCAGCCCTGTGCTTGGAGCCATCTTAAACAGAGAAATCACCATCAAAAAGCCCAACCATGTGGAAAGTGTGGCACTAAATAGGCCATCAAAGAGGACGCTAATTTGCAGCATGAGAGCTGAGACCAAAGGCAGAGTGTTGCCTTACTCAACCCCAGCTGGGACCGCGAGCTTCAAGTGACTCAAATTTTTTGATGTTCTGTTCAAGCCCATGAAAGACTGAGAAAGCACAGCGAGTATTGAACTTGAGGTTACAAGTAAACTTTGGCAAGTAGGCAAATTCACGGATATGAAGTCACAAATAATGAGCACTGGCTGTGTACTCATCTCATCTGCTCTGTGGAGGTGGATTTCAGAAAGGCAACACTGCAGGTCGTCTGTACTGAAGGACGAACAGTTTTCTACTCTTTCTCTTACTATATTGCCTCATATAATTTGGTTTTTGAGTCCCTGCAACATGCCAGACGTCGTATTCGGTGATGAGACAGAAAGATCCGTGGGACACAGGTCCTGCCTCTTAGTTGTTCATACCCCAGGTAAGCAGACAGACAGGTAAATAAAGCCAGTGCAGTGTGAAGGTGGACTGAAGTGTGGACCAAATAACACTCGTGTTTTCCTCCAGTATCACAGAAGTCTTACCAAAAGAACTTCCAAACGGGCTGGATTTTGAAAGATGTCTATGACTTCTTTAGGAAAACAGAAGAAGGTAAATAGTGAAGATAGATGTTCACAGACATGAAGATACGACACATCTTAGTATATTTGGGAACTCACAATGATGGTGACATTGCCATCATGTGAAACGTCAGGTAGGGATGGAGGTGCCAGTGCTGAAAGCGTTGGCTAGAACCCAATCAGAGGGCTTAGTTGACCATCTAAGGATTTTGGATTTTGACCCTTATGTGAAGAGAAGGGAGGCGATGGAGCTACATCATTAGGAATGTGCTTTAGAGAGAAAACCCCAGTGGCATTGAGAATAGTGGGTTACTGGATACAAACGGTGCTCTGGACGCCAGCAAGACTGCTGTTGCCACTGTCTGGTGAAGCATGGTAAACACCTGAGCTGATGACATTGGTGGCTGTGTACAGAGGGAGAGGGACTTCTAACAGAGCTAATGCTGAAGCAAGCAATCTAGAAATCCAAGAATGAGCATCGCTCAGTTTTTGGATTCTCCCTTCCATATGCCACGTGCATTATTACATGCATCATTCACAGTCTTTTTTCCCATTTTTAAATGAAAAACAGACATGACAGAATTTAGGGTACGTTAACAACCTGTATTTGACTCGAATAAAAGAAGACGTAGGTTAAGATTTGCTTACGTTTCACATTATAAAAAATGAATAAAATAGAATTTAAAAACAAGAAAAGCAATTATGGTGTGCAATAACTGTGTTTTGTGTATATGAATGCTTACTTTTAGCTATTAACTTCCAATCAAAAGCTCTATTTCTTGCTTCTGAAGTAATGACTAAAAGCCATTAAAGGCAGGGCTGCAAGGGATGGTTCTGGAGGGTTTTAGTATTTTCAAAGTGCAAAAGTTAACTTGTCATTGGTGGTAAGCCACAGAGTAAGCCCTTTAGCTTAAAATACCACTAAAAACGTTAAACTGGCTTAAAGTTAAAAACACTAACAATTAATGGCAAAATGGAAGATTGTCAGACAATAGTTCAGATCACATTTGAATTGGAAAAACGAGCTGGACCATCAGGACCACAGATTTAATCTCAGCCCATCTGGGAGCAGCTAACTGAGGGGGTCACCTGACCCAGAAGGGCATCTCCAGTAACTGTGTCTGTGCGCCATGGTCAGTAGGGAGCCACCCAACCACTTAACTCGCACACACACCTTTGTTTCAAAGTCAGGTGTTTTCAGGATTTTGATCTATTTTTTCTGCTTCAGTAATTGGAATGACAGTGTATTCAGCTTACTTCAGGTCACTCACAGAGGGTCAGGGCATTCACGCGTGGTACACAACCTGCCATATCTTACTGGTTAAATATTAATGTGCTCTGTTTACTTCTCCGAAACACACCGGTTTTGAGTGGATCGCACCGTGGTGGGACTCTAATCAGCACAGCCCAGGCAGGAACTGAAGACCACATAACACACAGAAACCTGATTCCTGCGCTGGTGGCTTTTCCCATACGTCTCAGAGCAAGAGAGCTTTGCTTTATTAACACACCTGCCCTAGGCCGGACAGGCACAGGACCACCTCTCTTTCCTCAGCTGTTACTGGGGTTGGTGGAGTTCTCTCTAAGGAAGAGGCATCGCTGTAGAGTGGCAAGACTTGACCTTAGAAGGCTCAGACTCTCCCCTCCATTTACTATATATACCCTCCCCTCCATATTCTCTATATATTCTCTATATGTATGAAGGAAGGAAGGAAGAGCAGTGGCCCCCAAAGATGCCCATGTCCTAATCCCCAGCACCTCACATGACAAAAGGGACTTTGCAATTAAGGATCGTGAGGTGGGTACATTATCCTGCCTACCCGTATAACTGCCTACCACCCTCGTGGCACCACTCTGGGACTCTAACGACACTTTCTAGAAATGCACTTTGTCAGCTGTAAGGCCCAACACGAATGTAAGGGCATTGCCCACATGAAGGCACGCCCTGGGGCAGAACAGCACCTCAGTTGTATTCACTTGGTGAAATCAGAGAGCTGCATGTTGAAATTGTAGATGAAAAATGGGAACCACTCTTTATTTTATTTTTAGAAGTTCCTCCTGAGTGCCTGTGTGCCGCCTGCCCCCTCGAATAGGTGATTTGCGTGGCTGACAGTGTGTGTGTGCCTTGCCTGCTCCTCAGGCAGCTGAGTAAGGACTTGACACGTGGATGACGTACTTTACTGGGCAGTTCCCAGGGGAGTAAAGCAAATAGTTCTTTAGAGAGAGGAGGGCAGGTGGGTCAGAGAATAGAGCTGAATAAATGGACCAAGTCAGGAGGGGGGCAACTCTGTAGCAGAGGAGGCTGCCTGCTGAGCAGTCAGCCTGAAACGCCAGCAGCTTGACACACTCAAGTGCATTTCTCGCTCAAGTCAGGTGCGTTATTGGCTGGGGGGAGAGTTCTGCCCTACACGGTCGTTCTGGGTCCTGCCCTCCTTCTGTCACGTGGCTCCACCATCCTCCGTTGACCCGAAGGGCGTGTGGAGCAAGTGCCAAGGGATAGTGCCTTGGAGAGGCTCCTGCGCTGGCTGGATGTGCTGTACTTCACCTCTGCTGCAACCAGCACTCAGACTTGGTCCAGGACCTCACCTCCCGCAAGGTCAGCTGTGTGGGAGGAAGAAGTGGAGGACCCAGGTCAGCATCTCTGCCCCTCAGTCTGCTTTCAGGCACAGTTTTTCTGAAAACTCAGTTACCTTAAGAAATTGGCATTTCAAAATATCTCAAATCAAAAAGAGTATTTGCTATTCAAAGCAAAGGATGAGCATTTTATGAGAAGCAGAGTCCCAGTTTACTTTGTTATTGAGGACACTGTTTGCAGAGAGCTCGTTGTGTTTTCCCCCTGCTTCTCAGCCTGCCTCAAGCCCACCCATTTCTTGATAATCCAGACTTTAAAAATCCCTTATTCTGTGAAGACTAAACTTTACCCTCTTCCATTACCCATCTTTCACCTCTCCAATTGATGGCATTTTATCTTGTCCATTCTCTAAGACCTTTTCCTCTTCTGTCTTGTTTTATAGTTATTTCTACATGTATATACAACATTTTATGAATTATGAATTAAGGAAATGTACTTTATTCATCATTTAGCTCATAGTAGCTGTCCCTTAACTACTGAACAAATGATGGTTGGAAAGACTTTGATAAGTCACTTTCTCTTCTGGCCTCAGTTTTCCCATCGGTAAGACTGGATCACCATGTCTCAAGCCTAACTGTTCATCGGGAGCATCATATGCATTTTTAATAATACAGTTACATCTGCCCCAGCCAAGATTCCTAAACTCATGACAGCTAAAGTTAGATCTCAGCGTCCTTTTCAGAAATCTATAGGAGATTGTGTTAGCTGGCATTCACATTGTATGTCTTTCTTCATACATTGTATGTGTCCATATATTTAAGGTGAGGCTCTTGAGAGCAGCACATAGCTGGGTTTTGTGCTTGGTCCCGTCTGATAATCTTTGGTGTTACTAATTAGTACTTTCACACCTCAGTGTGTGCTAATGCTGCTAGCACCCTACAATTTACTGTGGTTTTCTACTTTTTCCACCATTTCCATGGCTTTCTTCTTAAATTTATTTGGATTTAGTATTTTATAATACTTCTTTTTACCTCTATTAACTTGTTAATTATACTTTCTTTTACTACTCTTTACTGGTTACTCTGAAATTACAGTATGCATTCTTGACCTATTAAAATTTGATATCAGTTGTAGTTTTACCACTTTCCAAAAACTCAATGACCTTATGATTCCCTTAATCCACCTATACCCACCTATTTTATGTGTTATCAAAGGGGAAGTAATACATCTTATAAATATGAATTACACATAACTATTTTCTTATAAACACATTAGCTCCTAAAAGATATTATTTTTATTTTATACAGTCAATGATCACTTAGATTTATCCACATACTTACAATTTTGGTTGACCTTCAATTCTTTATGCATCTCTGAGCTACAATCAGATTATTTTCCTTTGAATAAAGAATCTTTTAGTATTTTCCTTAATGTGGATCTACTAATGCCAAAATCTTTCATTCTTTATTTCTCTGAAAATGTTCTTCACCTTCATTTTTGAAGGGTTTTTTTTTTTTTTTTGCTAAACTGGCATTTACTTTCATTAAGCATTTTAATATAGAATTCCATTGTTTTCTGAATTCAATTTTTTTTTAAGAAGTTAGCTGTAAGTAATTACAGGCAATTAATTTATTTTTCTTGGTATGGTTTCCAGCAGTTTTACTCTGAGGTGCCCAGGTGTAGTTTTCTCTGTATTTATCCCATTTGGAATCTCTAATTCTTCTAATTCTTCTTGAATTTGATGTCTTTCATCAGTTTGGAATATTTTTAGTCTTAATTTTTAAAATATTATTTTATTAATTTTATGTTATTTTATCTCTCTGTACATTAATTGTGATATTGTCTCATGACCTACTTTCCAGCTCATTATTTTTTTCTTTTCATCTAGGCATATTCTGTTAAAACCATCAATTGCGTCCCTAATTTTAATTTTTATCGTTTTTAATTCTAAAATTTCCACTTGATTTTTAAATAATTTTCATTTATTCCTGAAATCCAACGTTGTGTTAAATTCTTTAGGCATCATCATCACAGCTAATTTAAATTCATGTCAGATAATTCCAATGTATCTATCCAATGTTTCTATTGTTTGTTTGTTTGTTTTTCCCTGGGTTTTGGTCAAATCTATTTTGTTGTATGCCTTGTTTTATTTTGTTTGAATGATAGACATTGTAGATTAAAATTCTAATTGTATGTCAAGGCTATATGTTGTGTTATCTTCCTCCAGAAACGATTTGCTTTTGCTTCCTTCAGGCATCTAGATTAGGGATAATCACTTCAGTAAAATCAGGAATTGAGATGGTTCAAAGCTGGTCTTCAATACCCATGCAAACTGTGTGCATTTGCCTCATTTCATCAAGGCAAAAAGCCCAAATATATAAGCTATTATGGGCCATGTGCAGCAATACAAGGGGGTTGGCATTCAGGGGGCATTATCTCACTGTGTTTTCAAACATTTCAACATTTTTATGATTCTTAGTTATCAAAACTTTTTGGCAAAAGTATTGCTTTCATCCTCAAAGTCCAGAGAGATGAAATGATTTTCCAGTCCAGATACTGACTTGAGCACCTAATGACAGTGGGAGAACATGTTTCTTGGGGTGGAACCGGCAGGTATAACTTTACAAAAGCAGGATTCCCAAGCACATTAGTGCTGACAGGTCTGGAAGCCTTGACTTGCTCATTCGCAGGTCAACCGCACTCCGCTCCTCAAGGGTGGGGCCCCACTGTGGGCACACCGTCCACTCTGCTCCAATCCTGGGCTGCAGCAAACGTCACCCTGTCCCAGACCCCAGGGCTCCCACAGCAAAGGATGGCTCCTCCTTCACAGTGGAGAACCATGGAGACTCTTGATCAAGACTTTGTGCTCTTCTAGAGTCAATTCAAACGCAGGTGGCACATAATAGAGAGAAACAATGAGACATTTGAGAAGAGCTGAAAACCAGAGGCAGCCGCTGAGTCAAAATTAAGTATATTACAATCAGCACCCACTCTTGGTACCAACAGACACCTCACCACTGCCAGCACCCAGGAGGTCTAAGACTAACAAGCAAATCTGGATAAAAGGATGAAGAAAACAGAAACAAAGGCCAAAGCTGGAATTTTGAGTCATTCTCCTAGAAGGCTCCCAAGTGTTACCTTACTGTTCCTTACAACTGCTGTACAAAGTGTAGAGTGGGAGATTGAATTCTGGATTATATTCTCCTGCTAGACCACACTCCAAGTGTACCTGCATTGAGCTCATTTCCTCTGACATATGCTAATACTGGGATGTAAGAGAATTCAGTTTACCCTTCTATTTTAGAGATTTGAAATCTACGGGAAAATCATGGCAGAGCTCCTGGGGGTGGTACCTGAAGACAAGCCTTCCAGTTCCAGGAGCAGGATGCATCGACCATATCGAAGTCTCTAGAAAGAGCCAGATGTTTACAAGGTGTGAATGGGACTAATTTTCTCCAGACAGGGACACTATTTTTGTCTGTCATCTTGTCTGTAAGAACAAGCATGGTGTCTGGTACAAAGAAGGACTTCAGTATATATTATATTTAGGAAATGGATTAACGGTCTATACTGGATGTTGAGCTACAACATTCTGGCACCTTGAGTGGATGTTGAATGACTGACTTCATGAAACCTGGGCTTAACTACATCCTGGAGATTCTTCCTCCATGCCATCCTCTGCTGGAAAGGATAAGAAGTAGAAAATGGGATTTTGGGGAAAATAAGAAATCGATAACCAAGTAAGGTCCTGTCCTTTCATATCTACCTAATCAGAGGGTCTTGATTTTTCTGCTGTTTCTTTGTACACAGCTGGTTTTACATGTGTTCACTGATGTGGGTGCTAACCCAACTCCCCTCGCACTGAAGCAAGTGGGCACCACTCCCCCCAGCCCCCGAATCACATTCACAGCACTTTCTCTTTGCTCAAGAAAAGGGGGAGTCTTCTACCTTCTGCAGAACGTTGAGGAACCTGTCTTATGACACTAAGTACAGGCACCTTTGGGTTGGCATGCCCTTTGTTTAGTTAGATTAAAAGGTATATCACAGAATGATCTCACATCTTCTTCATAAGGGACATGGTTCTGCCATTTTCTCAGGGTCCCTAATCCGAAAGAAAAGCCCATGGTGTCTGCTTGGCAAACTCAGACCTGACCTAGTTTTTTCTTTATCTATGACTGGGTTCTTTACAGTCTGTGACCTAAAAGGGACCCGAGATGCATAAGATTCTTGGGCTCCCTCAGTTCATCCTCCCTCCATCCTGAACCACCAAAGAGAACATTCCACCAACTCCCAGGGTTTCCAGAAGTATCCCCTGGCATGACACAGCCTCTAATCACCAAGGAAGAGCTCACTTAAAACACCTTAGACAAATGAGAATGTACTACACAGTTGAATATGGACAGCGAAGCTTCCGAACCTTTATTGTAGTAAAATCTGTTCTGAGATGTGACAGCCCTTCACCTCATCCATCCACCTGTGCAGTGATTTTTCCCATCTTCACTGAGCGCCTCCCATGCACTGGTCACAGTGAAGACACCAGGGAATAAGTTAGATGAGTCCTGGGCTTCAGTGAACTTTCTTCCCATAAGAGAAGAGAAAGAATAAATAACCAATCAAGAAAAACAGAAATGGAGGTCCTAAATAAAGGGAAAGTGCAGCACTGATACAAAGAATGAGGCATAAGCCCTTACCAGAAGTGGGTTACATTTAGACTTGGAACGGGTGTTCCTGGAAGAAGAGATGGCATATGCACAAAGGCCCTGAGGCACGAAGAGTTTAGTACGTGTGGAAGAACAACAGCCTGCGGAGTTGATGCTTCAGATCAGCGATGCTCAAGGGTTTTGGATCCAAGGCCCTCTTATTCTCTTCATACTCTGAGGCTCTCAAAGAGATTTCATTTATGAGAGTCATATTTACCACATTAAAAATTAAAACTGAGCCTTCTTAAAATGCATTTATTTTTAAATTACAATTAAAAACCCATTACCTGTTAATATAAGTAACATAATTTTATGAAAGATAACCATATTTCCCACAACAAAGGAAAATTATCAAAAAGGGGTGTTTCACATTTAGCAAATCCCTTTAGGAACAGCTGAAGTCTCTGCTGTGTCTGCAGTCAACATGTGGCATTAAATTGTTTTGACTGAAGCCCATGAAGATGATCCAGTCACAGATTATATCGCTGGATGAGGGAAGACCTGGCAAACTCCTTGAAAGGGACTAAGGAACCCCCCAGCGTTCTTTGAACCCCACTTTGATAACTGCTACAGTCAACCATTGTAAGGAACCCAGGAGTTAAGAGAGATAAGAAGCGTCAGTTCTCATGACACCTTGTAGGCAGGATACAGAGTGTAGGTTTAAGCCTATGTGTGATGCACTAGGAAATTGTTGAAGATCCTGAGTGGGGAGAAGCACAGTCTAATTTAATTCATAGAGAGATTGCCTTGCCACTGGGTGGAGGATAGATTGGAGGAGGGAGGGACAGACTTGGAGAACTAGTGAGGGTTCGTCCCTCATATCTTGACTGTGGTGTGACAAGACGCCCCTCTTCATGTTCATATCCAGAATGTGCAGGGAGCACAGGGGCAGTAGCTTAGCTTGATCTCTGCTTGTAGTTTCCAGTAGTAAACCTGTTTGCTTCTAGGCAAGCATAAAAGAATCTGCAAAGAGATTGCACTTTCTAGGTCTTCAGTCACCAAGGGTACAAGGAAATTAATCCGATGTCCATCCAGCAGAATAAGGCTTTTGTATTTTCACTTTACCTTGGAGATAGATTACAAAAATCACATCACCCAGAAGTCTGACCCCCCTGCACGTGGCCAGCTCACTGGCAAGAAATCTTCTTCCCTCTAGTTTTCCTAAACTCCCACCACCCCACATAAGCAAGAAGATAGGAGAAATGAGCATCTGACTGCCCCAGATCCTGGGAGAATGAAAGTCTGGACGAAAAGGGATGAGAGGGGATGCAAGGAACTAGTCATTTCCTGTCGTGTCAGGACCCAGTGCAGGCACACGGTGGGCTGATTCTCTAGGCCATTTAAAACAGATCAGGAAACATGAGGCTCCCTTGATGAATACTTTGGCATTAAGCACCATAGAGCTTGTGAGATCCTCCAGTCCGAGAAATGTGCACCTGCTTGTGAGCAAGTCCAATCTCCATCCCCGGCCGGCTGCAGAACTGGACGTGTGGAGCCCCCAGGCTGATGGGACTGGCCCCCAACCCATGTCCAAGTGACACCACTACCAAATAGCAGAATCTTTTTAGAACTTTAAACACAAGAGTTCTGAGTCACATACTCTTGTGGGGCTGTCAGTATAACAATGAAATTTTAGTAATACTAAAGAAAACGCATTTTGTGTTTAGTTGATACAGAAATATAAGTGCCTTGATATAGGCAGTGTGTCTGTGTGTGTGTGTGTGTGTGTGTGTGTGTGTGTGTGTGTGTGTGTGTGCAGTTCTTACCAGTAAATACTACATTCATTTTTAATGCATAGGCTTTATTCAAAGATGATTAGGCTTGCAATTAAATGTTAATATCCCAGTCTCTAGAGGATATTTTGAACTGAACTTTTGAGATTTTAATGTAGACATAAGCAAATATATATATATAAAATAAAAAATATATATAAAATATATACATATTACATAGATTACATACATATAAAATATATACATATTACATACATTATAAAATATATACATATTACATATATATACATATATAGAGAGGGATGAGTTGGGAACTTGTTTTAGAATGCTCTCAAGTTGATTACAAAAAATCAGGAATAGAAATAAAGAATGCACTCAGTATATTTGAGCTTGGAGGACCTTTAGGGAATGTTGTTTGAAAAGAAGGGTTTCAGGAGGATAAACAGAGGGCATCACGGGACTGAACAATTCTGGCCAGAGCAGGTGCATTTGTGTTGACTTGAGCGGCGGGCGCCCGGTTGCACCGTACAGCTGGGGGGCTTATTTTCAGCTGGCTCTCAGGTACTGGCTCCCCCTCCCTTCTGAGTTATTTTTATTTCCCAGAGCGGGTCCCCTCTGCCTGTCCTTTTTCACGGGGCCAAGCTGGCTTCCTCTCTCTGCAGCCCATCAATACCGAGCTGATTCGGAGCTGAGCTGCGTAATAATCAGCCTTTCAGCAGCCAGCCCCACACTCGCCTGTAATTAAGGCCTGATGGTTGTGTTGACGGCAAATGAGAGAAAATGGCTTTGTTCTCTGTCCCCAGGCTTGATTGCCAGTTCTCACTCTCACCTGAATTCGACCCATTCTGCATTGTGCCCGTGATTGCAGTGCCAGTAATTGCAGTCCTGGCGGATGACATTTCCATGAAGCACACTCTGTGTGGCTCCGGAGGGAACTGACAGAATTGATAGCCAGGCAAAAGCTCATCAAACGTGGATTTAGGAAATGCCTGTGAGAGAGCGGGAGCCCACGACCAAATATCAGAGCTTTTCCTTTGACATTTGCTTTTACATGAAAGACTAGTGCCTGCAACCTGTTCTACCTTCTGTCTGCAGTCCAAAAAAAGGCCGGATCTTGTGATTATGAATTCCCTCTTTAGGTTCGCTAAGGCCAAGTCTGGGCAACACCTTTTAAAAAATTATTTATTCTCTGTTTCTCAAAGGAGGGGGATCGGAAGCAAGTAAAAATAAAGAAGAGGCTTTTCAGTCAGGAGATGATATACCTTATTTTGTCTTTAAAGTGCATTTGCTTAAAGTGTGTGCGTAAGTTTGTCTTAATCAAGTGCCGTTACGCATGTTAGAACTCACTATTGAAAGGAATGTTTTAATCACAGCCTTCAAACATTTAGGGCTGGTAAGGGCCGTAGTGATGGTCTCATTGAACTTAGCGTGAAGCATGAACAGTATTGTCCACAGACTGGAATATTTGCCCAAGTTCATCAAGTTCCCAAGGAACAGAGTCAGAATCAGGACCACGTCTTCCAAATGCTGAGAGACTCCAACATCACCTGTGTCCTCATGGCAGGGTGATGACTGTCCCAGGTACTATATAGAGTCTTCCTGTACACGCATCATACCTGCTGGATTAACAGTCCATCACTGCTGCTGTCATCACACAGAGACAGTCAGCCCGATGGCTCACTTCTGCTGTTTACACACCACTGCGGACGCACTGAGCAGATGGTGGAAGAGACCTCACATCCTGAGATCTGGGTCAGACCCCACTGTGTGGCCTTGGATGGGTCACTTACCTGGCCTCACTTTTAATTTTTGTCACCACAGAAAGAAACTTTAAGTGTATGAGAGTGCAAACTGGTTGTGTTGTCATGTTTTTGATGCTTTTCACTTTATACAAATTGGCTCAAAATGTCTATGTTTTTCATTGGGTTTTATTATACAAATGGACTTTTAAAATATTTGCAATAAGACAAGAATTTTCACAGACTTCTTTACAAATAGAAGGTTAACATACCAGAATGCAGTCTGATGTTACAGTTGTGACTGGAAACATCCGTTCCTGCTTCCATACCAGTGCGTGGAGGACAGGTCCACGGAGCAGGCACTGATGTGTAGAAAAGGGTGGAGAGGCAGACCCGCTGAGATCCCTGCTCGGGGACACTTATTCTAAGAGGAACTAGAAGAATGTGGTCACAAGACGCCTCAGAGCCAATTCCCCATCCCTGCCCTTCCCTCCCACCCTCTGAGTCTCAATGGCTCCAAAGCAGGTGCACACACATCCATTTACAGAATCCTGACCTGGCTGGGGTCAGGTTAATTCTCCTTGGTGAAGAAGTATGGTCTCAGGCCTAGTTATGCTTTACATTTACCGATGTACCCAACAAACTTGCTCCTATGGTTACTTCTTCCGTTTTGTTTCACATGAGAATTACTAAGGTTGGTTACTTTCGTGGGGGTTTTTTCTATTGGATTTTTACCTATAAGTTGATAGAAGAATGAAGCAAATCACTTTACTAGCACCTGCCTTTTTTCCCCCCAGAGTAGTTTCTAACTGTTTTAACAAAACCATCTAAATATTAAAATGTGGGCAAAATGGCTGTTTTCCTAAGTTGTTTTGGTGGAAAGATCATTGCTATAGGTAGGCTTGGCTTCCTTTGAGTTATAGATCTTTTTAATCACCTAATAGGTGGGCTTCCCTGGTGGCGCAGTGCTTGAGAGGCCGCCTGCCGATGCAGGGGACACGGGTTCGCGCCCCTGTCCGGGAAGATCCCACATGCCGCGGAGCGGCTGGGCCCGTGAGCCATGGCCGCTGAGCCTGCGCGTCCGGAGCCTGTGATCCACAATGGGAGAGGCCACAACAGTGAGAGGCCCGCGTACCGGAA
Organism: Monodon monoceros; assembly: GCF_005190385.1. Lineage (NCBI taxonomy): Eukaryota > Metazoa > Chordata > Mammalia > Artiodactyla > Monodontidae > Monodon > Monodon monoceros. The sequence continues at coordinate 86,790,030 of NW_021703775.1, forward strand.
AAAAAAAAAAAAAAAAAGAGCAAGGTGGAGGTCGGTTTACACTAAAGGTACTGATACTAACTTGTAACTCAGATTTTACAATATCTCAGAATTGGAATGTAAGAGTTTAATTGTTTATTGTAGAATTTTTAGCCATCCGTTTACTATAGATTTTGATTCTGTGATATTTATAGAAATATCATGTGAGATGCTAACAGGTTTAGAAACCAGGAGCTACCTGAGCACCTTCACTGACTGGGATGAAGCACAGGCAGCAGGGCCGGCAATGGCTGGTCCAGACTCTGCAGGTGCTGTTGTCTGCCGGCCGTCTGTGCTGTATGCCTGTCGCAGGTGTGATGGGACCTAAGCTGTGAGCCTAATTCTAAAACAGGCTTGTGGGATTTGGCCCATTTCTGTCCATCATGATCCGTATTTCTTTGGCCTGGTTCACGCTACCGTGGCTTCAAAGGATCATGAAAAATTCCTCACCAGTAAGGAACGTGGAATTCAGGAAGGCTTGGGTTCATCCCTCCCACATGTGGGCACCAATCAGATGAATATATTTCTTTTCACATAATACACTTTATCCTGAGTCATTCACGTTTTATAGAGCCTTTAAAATAAATACACGGAAGTAAAAACAAAGCATAAAGTACTGACTAACCAGTAAATTTTAATTAAATAATACACAAATATTGTATAAACTCTGTATGCTAAAAATGCCCTGATCCCCACTTACCTTCAATCCCTTTACCATTATTACTTTTTAAAGGTCATACCTTTTATGAGGAGCCACATGAGTGAAACGCTCATTCGGCACTGCTATGGCCTGAATGTTTGTGTCCCCCCAGAATTCATCTATTGAACCCTAACCCCCAATGTGATAGCATTTGAAGACGGGCCTTTGGGGGGCGACTGGGTTATGATGCTGGAGCCTGCATGGACGGATAAGCACCCTGGTAAAGACACAGGAGCCTTGCTTTCTCCTGCTCTCCCTGGGTGCAGGTGCACCGACACTCAGCCATTTAGCCCTCTGTGGTATTCTTGTTACAGCAACCTGAGCTGACTGAGACAGAGCGGGGTAGAAAATGGTCACCGGATGTGTCTGAGACTCTTGCTGACAGCGGATGGGAGCTGACAGCGTGGCAGGGACTTCCTGGTAGATACAGTTGCTAACACCATTCTCACTTCACAGATGATCAAACGCAAAGTCAGCGGGCAGTGGCAGGTGGGCTGTGACCCAGGGTGTCCCCCTCTAGAGCCTTGCGCTGCAGCCCTGAGCTGAGCCGTCTCCCTCAGGGTCCCCTGGCATTGCGTGAAGCTCAGGTGCAGGGGCTGCTGGCGAGGTGTTGCTGTCGGCGTCAAGCCACCAATCCTGTGATTACAGCAAAGGGGGGGGCCGCTGCATCTTCACAGAAAGAGAACCCAATGTCTCTACCACCCCGCAGCTGAAGAAGCCCTGCAGGACCTGCTGAGCGGCCTGGCCCCAGCGGGGGTCACGTCTGCGAGGTGGGGTGTGGGCACAGCCAGGAGCCCCCCAACCCCGCCGTCTCACTGCCTGGAGGTGTGCCTGGGTCTAGATGCAACGGTTGGGCAAACTGGGGTGTCTGGAGATTTCTTTCTTATAAAATTGTCCTGTGAAGCAATCTCAAATTTTTAAAAGTTTTGAAAATACTACATTGCCACCTAAACTCTCTGTTTTCATATGTATACATTTAAAATGTGTCTTTGCATAAGAACCGACATCAGCGAGGTGGAAGCCCAGGCGCTCCTTCCCCTGTTCCCTCTGCCCCTTGTTGGCGACACTGGGCTCCTTCATTTCTTCACCGCTTGTGCAGCTGCCTGGGGTTTCGTTCTACTTTCCATTCACCACTTCTTCTGACCACCTACATGCATTTACACTGAAAACATATCTATCGCTCTGTTTGCCATTATTAGTAATTAAACACTGGGTAATATCACAACATTATGGTTCATTAGTGATTCTCCTATGGGTAGATGTTCACAGTGTTTCCCAAATTTTGAAAATGTGAACAATCTCACCTTGATCTATCTTGTTCTCATCATTTCCTTCCTTCCATCCCTCTCTCCTTCCTTCCTTCCTTTCTTATTGCCTTATTTCCTTCTCTTTTTCTTTCTTTCTTCTTACTGAAGAGGTGAAATCATTCAACAAAGACCTAATATCCATAGACATTTCAGAATTAAAATTTATCAAAAAGGAATGTTTACCTTTTTCTATAGATTTTAACTCTTTCCAAACTATTTTTTCTAGTATATATTCTGCAAGAAAGTAAATCGAGAATTTTGAGCTGCCATATGTTGATAATTTTACAAACAGCTACAGCTAGTCATAAACTCATAGGACCACCAGTACAATGTGATTTCAAAAACCCAAGATATTACTCACTTCTGAGCTCTGTGAACTAGAGGGTTTTTCTGTCTTATGCTGCTAGAGCTGTAAAAACAAAGCAAGCTTACGAAAACTGTGATACCTGGAAATCCAGCGAGCCTTTTGTGCAGGTGTCGTGGGCTGGGTGGACGCGGCCCACCTGGGCCCTCCCAGGTCAGAGGATGGATGGCTGGGCACCTGGCCCCCACCTCCCTGCGAGGCTGCCTGGGCTGCCCTCTCCACCACTGCCACCCCATCCCCGCGTCTCCTCACAGGTGCTTCGCCCACCTCTCCCCCGGAACTCTGTTCCCACAGCTCTCATCTAAGACATGAGCCTGCTCCTATCACCCCCCCACCCCCAATGAACACTGTGATGGTTCCCTGCGTCCTCAGGACCCTCAGAACCCTCTCTCCAAACACATCATTCTCATTCTGTCTCATCACTCCACACTTTGGTACCTACTGTTTCCTCCCCGCAGAAGTTTCCTCTGCTCCATATCTCAGGAGTGTAGGAACCGCATGAAGCTCAGCCCTGTGCGCTTCCGAGAGCCCCCAGCTCCCACGGCAGAGCTGGGTCCTCTTGGGTGACCCGAGCACCCTGTGCTCGCCTCCACCATGACATTTCTGATTAGAACGTAATCACCCTCCTTGTGGCTCCCGACTCTCCATCTCCTTGTCTGTCTCAGCTCCGGCTGCGCTGGCTCAGCTGCTGCTGGGCTGCTCTTCCTCGGCACTTTGGTCCACAGCCAGGGATTCCCAAGCCAGCCCCCTCCCCCCTGATCCTAGGAGCTTTCCACACAGACCGGAGCCAAGTGCTGAGCAGAGCCCACCTCTCCAGGTAGCTGCAAAGTATTGATCACACCATGACGCTCTGCTTTGATAAATCTGGACAACCACATGCTGTTCAGTCTCCAGCTCTCCCTAAATTTTGTATCCAAATCCTTGTCATTGCGCTCTGGGGTTCTCCTTTGTGGAAAGAGAGAGATTCAGACCTAGTGTGCGTGTGTGTGTGTGTGTGTGTGTGTGTGTGTCTGTGTGCGCACGCACGCATGTGTGTGTGTAAAAGAGAGAGATTGAGAGACAGAAGATAGATGGCTGACCCACACCAACCCTGCTATCCTCCCTGCTGCGTGAAAAATGAATCAATGGTGACTTAAAGTATTATCTATATCATGACAACTTGCACTTTATAAAGGCGAATTTTTAAAAGAAATTAATGCTCAAGGGAAGGGGTTTATAGTGCTGGGGCCTGGGGCTGGTGTGGGTACTGGTTTAACCAACTGGAGTGAAGGCTCTTCCTAAACTCTTGGAATCCCATCCCAGAGGCAGATGTGTCCAGGTGTGTCTTCTCCACCTGGCACACAACACCCCCCAATTCCTCCTCTTCTTAGTCGTGGTTCCCAAGGTTTGCCAGAGTCAGATTCGGGGATATAGTAAATGCCCCTCTGGAAGTGAGTCACAAGCAGTCTCAGAGAAGATTAAAAGCCTGGGGTTCTGTAAATGTTCAGTCAGGAATGTGGAGACCAAGTCCCAGCTTGTGGTCTCGGGCAAGTCACCATTCTGAAAATCAGTTTCTCTCTAAAAATAGAGCTAATAATATCTCCTTTACCCTATTCTCATGATTGTCTTGAGGATCAAATGAAATAATTAGCATGACAATGCTTTCCCAGGAAAGGTCTCCTTCTGTCACTGGGGAAGCCACCCTTTGGAGGATGTGCTGACACAGAGGAACCGGATTTCTCAGTCTGCACCTTCCCCAGCCCCCTGGATGAATGGCTGTGAGTTTCGGGGACCAGCGAGCACCACCCAATCCCGACCACTCCTCCACATGTGCCCACGCCCCTCAGGGTTAGAGTTTCCAGTTAGAACGCATGGCATTGGTTTAAGTTGAACCAGTGACATATTTGAGTTCACACTACAATCGCAGCCCATGACAGACAGTAATCTGTATGCACCTTAAAACGGGGGCTTTCTGCTGCAATTCTGGCTTCTACCCCGGTTCCCCTGCACACTCTGTTGAGTTCAGTGAGCAGTTAATGGCACGATTCAATCCCTAGAGTTGCGGCATCTCGGACACAGCAGGGGTGAAAAGGACTCTGGTGAGTGTGCGCACACCTGCAACAAGGCATCTCCCTGCCACAGGGAGTCACTCCGCGACAGACGTACTTCAAACTGGTCTGCTCCATCCTTGTCTTTCATGATGCAGCCTGTTGGCTTTGTTTTGAAAGATGGCGCTATGTTTTCAATGTCTGTGTCCCCTCAGATTCACATGTTGAAATCCTAACCCCCAGAGTGATGGTATCAGAAGGTGGGGTCTCTGGGAGGTGATTAGGTCGTGAGGGTGGAGCCTCTATAATGCGATTAGTGCCCTTCTAAAGAGACTGCAGAGAGCTCCCTCACTCCTTCTGCCTTGTGAATACACAGGGAAAGTCTGCAAGTCAAAGGAGGTCCCTCACTCAACCAGGCTGGCACCCTGATCTCAGGCTTCCAGCTTCCAGAGCTGTCAGAAATAAATTTCTGTTGTTTATAAGCCACCCAATCTGTGTTATTTTGTTACAGCAGCTCAAACAGACTAAGACAAATGACTTATATTTTCCCAACTGATCAGTAAATATTTAGGAGTACATAATATGTGATAACATGAGGAGTTCACAGAATAGGAACCATCATCCGTGTTGCCAAGGGACTCGTCTGCTTATCACTATTGTTATTAAAACCCATTCACTTAACAAATCCCCTCTCTTCTGACACCCGGTGAGTCAAAGATGAATAAACACAATCCTTGCCTTCAAGAAACTTACCATCTTTTATAATAGTAACAACAGCAGCTACAGCCAAAGCAAGAAAACAAGGAAGAGTCACCAGTGATGTCCGGTGAAATGTAAACATTATCCATGTTCATGGTTCATGATGATTGGCTGGAGGGTGGCCGTGTCCATCCCCAGAGGCTAATGACCTCCTGCTGAGGGCTGGAGTGACCTTGGCAGTGTGAACAGAGAAATGGTGGGTTTAGACATGAGGCTTGAGAAATCTTTGATATTTAAATAGAGGGAGAGAATGGTGTGAACCAAAGTGAGAAAGTACCCTTTGTGTTCAAGGAACAGTGAGAAAATAAAATGTCTTAAGCTAAAGGTCACATTGAGCAGGAGTGAGACTTACGACCTGAGATAATTTGTAACAGAGCTTCACAAGCCCCAGAGGGCAGGCTGAAGCCTCAGGTGTGATTGGTTCCAGCTCTCACAGACTGACGCAATGCTCTCTGAACTTCACTTGTCTCACCTGTAAAATGGCCATGATTCACGAGTGTGTATATGAAATCCTTTTAACTTTGGATTAGGATACGTGTGTAAGATGTTATAACGATAATAATAGCTGTTAATGGGCTTGAGCTGATTTACTGTTGAGCAGTGGTATGATGTAATAGATGCAATAGTTTAAAGGTTATTTGCATGTGGGTGGAGGAAGGGGAGAAAGACGGGGGGCGGGGGGGGGGGGCAGGTGGGGGAGGTGACAGGAACTCGGCTAAGGTGTAATTGGGACCTGGACCAAAGAGGTTCTCAGGGGAGAAAGGAACGCGGGTTGATGTAAGGTCGGATCTTAACAAATGGCACCGCGAAACAGAGGAAAGCTTCAAGTGAGATTTATTAGGGAGCCCTCCCGGGCGAGGTTCACTGGTCCGAGAGAAAGGGGCCAGAGAAGTCGCACCCGGGCGAGGGTTGGGCAAGATTTTATAGGGGGAGAAGGGAAAGGGGTGTGGTGAATCTGGGAGGGCGCAGGGTATTCCTTATTTGGTGGTCTTTTCGGGTATCCTGGGGGACCGTTGGTCCCGCCCCTCGAAAGGCGGGAAGGCTGGGCTGGGTTCAAAGTCCCCAGGTCAGTTCCTGGCACTGGGTGGTCCGGAATGTCTCCAGGGCAGTTTCTGGAACTGGGTGGTCCAGAGAGTTTCGGTCTGATGCAACCTGTGAATCTGATTGTGTTCCGCTGCCTCGGGCCAGTTGGCCTTACAGATGTCTCTGGGTCCTCTGGCTGGGATTTATCCGGGCGTTGCCTCTTGGGAAGCTTTGATTAGTACACACCTCTTGTTTCACAGGCAGGCAGAGGGCAGAGCCTGAAAGCCTTAAGGGATGGATGTAACCACCCTGGCGTCCAATCCTGCAGGGGTGTGCACGTGAAAGGTCAATCCTAGTGTCCTAAATTCACTCCCTGAGACCCCAGAGGGGCGATGCCGTAAGATGTGAATTGCGGAACCGAGAATGCTGCTCTGTGGCTGTGCTGGTCCCCACTCTGTCCCTGCCACAGGAGTGGTTGTCGGGTGCCCTGAAGACTAAAGCTTGGCGTTATTGTTGATAAGATTACCAGAAACACATTCTTAGATTTCTCTAAGATGGTTTTCATGTAGTTGGGAGTCTGGGAACAGTCCACCCGGGCCTGGCCCTGGACCCCCTGTCTATTCCCACGTCTGAAAATCGAGGGGCTTAAGTGGTCATCAAGGCTACGTCTGGTTCTGTGTCCAGTGAGGCCAAGAGCCCTTGTTCTGCCTTGCTGTGTTCATTGCTGGGGTTGTGCCTTTGGTGATCGATCCCCCGTATCCACGGGTGGCCACAGGCTCACAGCTGACCTACCCTTACCAGGGCCCCATGTGCCCACTGCTGGCTCAGCTGCTGGGAGCTGGGCGCCGGGGTCAAAGCAGCCCCCTCCTTCCCAGCCCTGATTGGCCTTTGTTTTAATTGCCTCCATGTTTAATTGCTTTTCTATATTATTTTGCTTAATCAGGAAGAATTTTTTTAATGAGGTAGAATGATCTAATTGGGCCTAAATGTGATTTCCTTGTAGCATTGTTTATTGGTGTGTAAACAGTCAGCAGATCCCAGAACCGGTTATAAATGGGCTGTGAAGCAATGAATGTTTGGGTTTTTGGAGAGTTCAAGTTGCTTGTAATTATTATATGACTTTGGAAGCGTAATTTTTTAACCTGAATTTACTAATCATTCTTTTTTGTTAATTAATTAATTTTTGGCTGTGTTGGGTCTTCATTGCTGCCCACAGACTTTCTCTAGTTGAGGCGCGCGGGGGCTACTCTTCACTGCGGTGCATGGGCCTCTCATTGCGGTGGCTTCTCTTGCTGCGGAGCGTGGGCTCTAGGTGCACGGGCTTCGGTAGTTGTGGCACACAGGCTTCAGTAGTTGTGGTTCACGGGCTCTAGAGTGCAGGCTCAGTAGTTGTGGTGCACGGGCTTAGTTGCTCCGCTGCATGTGGGATCTTCCCGGACCAGGGCTCAACTGCATTGGCAGGTGGATTCTTAACCACTACGTCAGCAGGGAAGCCCCTACTAATCATTCTTTATAGCAATTGTAATAGATCTACAAAACGATCATCATATTTTTTTTCCATACTTTTTGTTGCTGTTGCATAAGACGTTACATCAATTCGCTTTGGCAATAAAACATAAAGCAATTGGAATTATTTAACTTAAAAAGCGGAAGTCCTTCTTAGTCCTCCAAATCTCACTTGTTTTTCCAAAGATAATCACTGTTACCCATTGGGTCTATACCCATGCCACACATTTTTCTGTGCATTTACATATGTACACTTGTAAATGTACAATGTATTATTAGGTTTGGATTTGCATTGTTGTACATAGATGGGATTAGCTGTTTCTGCTACTCCGCACAGTTTTCACTTCTACCTCTTGGTGACTGTGCCTTGTCAAGACATACAGGCCAGCCCTAGATTGTTTATGATGGTAATCTGACGGGTCCATCACTGACAGTTTTCCAGTTTTCATTATACACAATATGGCATTGAACTGCTGTGTGCACACGTGCGATTAAACACGTGTGGCGGCTGCCAGGAGTTGGAGTTGCTGGACGCGTCATCACTGCCCAGTTCCTTGCAAGCCTGCAGAGCCTGATACCCCTGCCTGTCACCATGGGCAAGCCACAGCCTCTAACCCCTGTCCTCTGTGTGGGGGGCCCGCTAGCTTCCCCTAAAAGACCACAGTGGGAAAAGTGAATTTCCTTTCCAGTGTTTGTTTTGAGAACCAATGAAATGCTTGCTTTAGATAGTGGTCCAAGCCTGGGAACACCTAGTGATTGGAGGGTAACTGGAGACTTGATCATGCATGTGATGTTTTTATCCATAAAGGCTCCAAATTGCAAATTGCATTTACTGGAATCCTTTTATGTCGTTAGTAAACATGCTGACAGCAACAGCCTCTTGCTGAGAGCTTTAGATGAAGGTCATGTTCTGAGGAGTGATATTACCCAGGTGATCTGAGAGAAATACAGAGGTCAGAAAGCCCAGGTGTGGAAGGGGGAGTTGACCTTCTTAATTGTCAAAAATATGTCCCAACCATCTAAGTAATAGAAGTCACCAGGCAAATATGTGATAGGTTCAATTCAGAACACACAAAGAAGAGGGATGTATGCATTTCAAAATGAAGAGAAGGATGATTTCAAAACCTGCATCCATCCTTCTGATTTCCTGTCATTTCTTCCTAAGATTCCCTCACTCATGGTTAACTCTTCCTTATCTACCTTATCGTCTCTGTCTTCTGAAAATGATTCTTTTTCTTTTCTCTGTAAAACCAGAAGTAGACATGAATTTCATAGCCATCCAGGAGGTGAGTTATCCCCTCATGAACATATTCTAGAAGGAAGAATGTACTCAAGGGAGGAGTTTACTGAAATATCTTTAATTTGGCACAGAGGGAAACAAGCCCTCTATTGAAGCAGGAGAGAGTGACCGAGAACCCACCACATACAAGCGATGGTTCATCTTCACCTGATCGCTGAGCAATGGGATCTGGCTTCTACTAACAGTTACAGACGAGACGCATGTGCAGAGCTGGTGAGGGCACCAGGGCCAGGGCCGCACCCAACATGGGGGCTGAGACACACTCTACTCTTTTGACCACCACACATCCCCGAGGTGCCCAGTGAACTACACAGAAGACTTAGAGAGAGGCTTTCTCGCTCAGCCAGCCCTGATCGGGGTCCCAGGAGAGCAGCGGAGTCTGGTCAGGACCTTCGGATTCCTTCCCGAGTCTCCGAGTCAGTTCCCGGAGGAGGATTTGCTTCTAACTGTGCCGAGGAAGGGTTGTCTGGCTCTTATTACTCAGTGTTGTAACTCAGAGGAAGAGGCCCTGTCAAAACATGTACCTCACTTTTTAACCAACCTCACATAGAACTTTTAGAGAGAGAAAAAAGGCAAGAAACATTTCTGCTGGTAGATAATCGCACAGTCGTGACTCAGAGTGCCAGGGAGGTACATGCCTGTGTCACCTGAGCAGAACTTAGTTCATCAGAATGTCCCTTTAGATGCTCCACATCACTAATCATTAGAGAAATGCAAATGAAAACTACAGTGAGGTGTCACCTCACAGCAGTCAGAACGGCCATCATCAAAAAATCTACAAACGATAAATCCTGGAGAGGGTGTGGAGTAAAGGGAACCCTCTTGCACTGTTGGTGGGAATGTAAATTGATACAGCCACTATGGAGCACAGTATGTAGGTTCCTTAAAAAACTAAAAATAGAACTACCATACGACCCAGCAATCCCACTCCTGGGCATATACCCTGAGAAAACCATAATTCAAAAAGAGTCATGCACCACAATGTTCATTGCAGCTCTATTTACAATAGCCAGGACATGGAAGCGACCTAAGTGTCCATTGACAGATGGATGGATAAAGAAGATGTGGCACATATACACAATGGAATATTACTCAGCCATAAAAAGGAACGAAACTGAGTTATTTGTAGTGAGGTGATGGACCTAGAGTCTGTCATACAGAGTGAAGTAAGTCAGAAAGAGAAAAACAAATACCGTATGATAACACACATATATGGAATCAAAAAAATGGCTCTGAAGAACCTAGGGGCAGGAGATGAACAAAGATGCAGAGGTAGAGAATGGACTTGAGGACACAGGGAGGGGGAAGGGTAAGCTGGGACGAAGTGAGAGAGTGGCGTGGACATATATACACTACCAAATGTAAATCAGATAGCTAGTGGGAAGCAGCCGCATAGCACAGGGACATCAGCTCAGTGCTTTGTGACCACCTAGAGGGGTGGGATAGGGAGGGTGGGAGGGAGACGCAAGAGGGAGGGGATATGGGGATATATGTATATGTATAACTGATTCACTTTGTTATACAGCAGAAACTAACACACCATTGTAAAGCAATTATACTCCAATAAAGATTTTTTTTAAAAAAGTCCCTTTAACAGTCAGATCCTCAGGAAAGCAACTGCGGCAGGGACATGGATGTCCCCAACTCCGTGTGTGACACCTGCTGAGAAGGTCACGGGGCCGGCCGGGCAGAAGGCGGAGCAGGCTGATGCTCTCCTGCCTTCAGCCGTGTCCTGCTCGCTCTGGGAGCACTTCTGGGCAGAAAGGCATTTGCAGAGTAATTCCTAGTGTCACTTAGGCGACATTCAAAGCTGTAAACGTGCATCTGCTGTGTAAACAAACAGAGGCGAGAGCTGAGTGAGCTCACAAGGCAGGAGGAGCACCCTTCCCATGTAGAGGGTTCCCTGGCCAGGAGTTCACGTCAAGGGCCATGGAAAGGCACTGGGGACCGTAGTATTTTGGAGCAAGAGGAAATACCTTACATTTTTAGCAGCCCTATTATTGTCAGAGAACCTGAACTTCAGGGAGGTACACGACCCCACAGATATTCACACCAGTGAGAGCTACGATGGGTCTGGCTAATCTAGTGATAATGCATCTATTTACTGGTATTTCATGAAAAGAACAATTCTATTTTTAAGCCATTATATTATGATTTCAAAATCAATAATGTCAAATCTATATGGAATTGCCTTAGAAGGATCTGATGGAGATGAAACCGAGCAGGACCCTGCGGGGCTCCTGGGCATGGGAGCCTTTCTGTTCCACTCCAGCCTCCGTGACCATCCCTGAGTCCCAAAGGGCTGGTTTAAACAGTTGCTAATCCAGGAAGGGAGGGGATGCAAAGACAAGGGAGGGGCAGCCAGGACACCATAGTGCAGCCTTGGGGCAGGGTCTGCTGGTCCCCCCTCCAGTGACACACAGTACACTGTCTTTAAGCTCTTTAAGATATCAGCATTCTTCATAGCAGAGAAGGACCGCCTGAGGCTACATTAAAGGAACCAGAGAAACCTATCAAGAAGATCACCTGAGACCAGATTAGAGGAGTACAGACCCTGCGCACACCCTAGTCTTATCAGCAACCCCATCCTTGAACTATTGCTATAAAACTCCTCATCAAGTCTTCCCTGGTTGGGACACAAAGTTTTCATTGGCAGGAGTCCACTGTGTCCCCCTTTGCCTGTCAAAGCAATAAAGGTGTTCTTTTCTACTTTACCCAAAACTCTGTTTCCGAGATTCAATTTGACACCAGTGCAGAGAAGCTGAGTTTTCGGAGTCAGAGAGAGCAAGTTTGGATTTCAGAAAGTTAAAGTAATGGAAGCCGAAAGCAGGAAATGTCCACCCAGCCCACTCACCTTCACCAGACTCAGCGTCTGGATTCGGAACACTTGTGTGTGCTCACATCTCTGTCTTGGGAGGACCGGGGCTCTGAATTCTGACCTCTAGTGACACATTTCTGAATCCAGACGATGTGTGGGTGTGAGCCTGATATGAGGATGGTTGGGAGCATTCGCCTTTGTCACATAAACGTTAACTTTACAAATTGTACTGCACACAGAAGAACCACTGGTGTTGAGAAGAGTTTCTTGCACTTCTAGCATGTGTGTGTATGTTTGTGGGTGTGTGTGCATGTGTGTGAGCGTATTTGCGTATGGGCATGTGAGTGCTGTATGAGTATAGGTAGGCAGAAAAAGGCCACAAAACACATTGTCCTCAAAGATTTTGTCAGTGTCATTGGCTATATGCTGCTCTAAATAAAATCACAAATTATAATTTGTATTAAAAGCATGTTTTAAAATATTACAAGGTAACTCCAAATTAATGAGAATAGACTTTAATACACACAAAAATATACCAATTCTCATGCTAATTTTCAAACTTGATTGTTCAGGGTAATTTTAAAACCTTTTTAGCTCCATGTGCATATTTCTGAATTGTTCTGTTTTTTTTATGTATTTGTATGGGTAAATCCTTATTAGGGAAAATACTAAAATCTGTATGGTTGCGTTTTATAGGCTGCCTGTGTATTTCATGGGAGGCTGTGTGTTATCTCACTTCAAATCCCACTTGCTAAGCACCCTGACTATTTTCTCTGTGTTGAGGTATTGCACAGGAAGCAGAGACAGTGTCTTTTAGAGGATTTATGGCAATACTGTGAGAGACCCTCAGAGTCTCTTCATTTGCCTGACACACTCCACTGCTACCCATTAAGACTTGGGCTGTTATTGTCATAGACTAGATTTAACGAGCGTCTCTGAATTTGGAGGTTTGCTCCAGAAACAATAGCTTCAACAAGGAGACCCCCAGCTCTCTCCACTTTCTAATATTCTGGTTCAGCCTTCTCTTTTTAACCAAAATACATCCTTGACAACATGGATTATTTTGAAATAATCTTGGTATTTTCTTTTCCAACTAGAACAGTCGAATTTCCTAATACTGAGACAATCTTTCAGAAAACCTGGAAGAAAAGTTGATAGATAAGTTCTAAATTTACAGTAAATAAGAAAGTGTCTTCTGTTGTTGTTTTACAAAAATAAAATTAAGCTGACATTTAGAAACACCCTTGTCATCAACAAGACTACACTTTGTTATCAATGAAATCACATTATTTCCAAGAAATTGTTACACATCTAAAGTATTTCTCACTTATTAAGTTGTTTCTTAATTGCATCCAAGTGTTAAAGAAGACAATAATCTTACAAATTGGTGGTAATTGGTCAATTTAAATATTAAGTGCACTTAGTTTTACCTTCAAAACTAGACATGTATTTTAAAAAGTTAAATAGCTTGGATTTCAAAATAAATTAACTCAACAGTTAAAAGCACTTTCTACCTGTCCTTCATGGCCATTCACATCAGTATTTCTGAGTAAAATCCTGTATAGTCCTTCGTGTGCAGTTGACCATTTGTAAATGTAAGTCCTTGTTTTAAATGTAAGAGCACAGAGAATAGGGTTCTTGTCAATCTCCCACCTCAGTTATTCAAGCTGCTGTTGTGTTGTTATCTTGTCCTTTAGAAAATGAACCTGAAGGAGAATTGGTGAAATCACGTCCGTGGGCATCTCTGAACTCTGACCGACTGAGGGAACAAAATTGGACCCAAACAGCACCTGCCGGGCCACGGAGTTCAGGTACCTGCCAGCTGCTCTCAAGGGGCTGAGGACAAGGGTCCCCTTTCCCTGCACCCGCCATGTGCTGCTGAGTCATGACTCCCATCCCAGCTTCTCGGTACTTCCAGGCTTTTGGGAGGTGTTAAAGTCCTGTTGTGCATCCTTTCCAAATAGACAGTTTATGCTAAAAAGAGCCATTGGCAGTTAAATTAGATGGTGCATATGTTGTTCTTGCTACTAAAGCTATACAGGGCAGGGAAGACGCCTGCATCCTTCGGGGTGTTTTGGGGGGCCCCCGGGATCCCTAGTGCAGAGTATGTGGACCCTCAGATGGAAAGGTGTCATTTTGAATCACTGCCCCCAAATCTGCACTTGCTACAGAAGTAACGGGTTAGTAAGGTTTGCCAATTACGGCCTGGAGCTTGGGGATGGGCCTATACCAAATGATGGCTGCCAGGCAGCACATCTTTTTGGGGAATCTCATAGGCTGGAGTCTCCATGACTGTAACATGAGTCAGTTCCCACCTCTGCAAAGCTCAGCCTCTGAAAGTGTGCAGGAAACTGACTTCAGAAGCGCCGGTAGGATCTTCTCGATGCCTACATGCGGGATCCATTTTACACACGGTACTTTGCTGGGGAAAAAGAGGAAGATTCCGGTGCACTGGTAGTTTCTGAGAACTCCGGAATGCCTTTTAAAGTTCACTGTGCAGTAGTAATTTATTTGTCTGCCGGCTCCCCCATTTGCCTGTCTGATAATAGAACTACTTACTGCGACGTGGAAGTTAGAGGCTAGGATCGTCTTCCACATACCGCAAGCTTGTGGGTGCTGCAATCTTTAAGAGCTTTACGAACTGGGGTAATAGGTCATAGTTGCTCTAATTATTTTCTTGTCTATATCTTGTTCACTTTCCCCAAAGAAACCCATTCATTGGTTCTGTCTGGGGAAGGCATTATGTTTAATTGTCATTTCCCTGGAGTTAAAAAAAAAAAAAAACTATGCACATTGAGTGCTAAACTAATAATTGACTTTAAGGTCAGCTAAAGTTTCTGAACTGTAGTCGTTTCATCCACAGAGGTTATCTTGTCTAATCTCATTGAGTTTTAGTCATAAATTAAAGAATGTTTAATGGATATGGGTCTGAATAGACATTTCTAGAATGGTGTTAAACGTTCAACATTTTAATGAAGATTGTCAACGTGGTGTAGTACACAGCATTCAAATACCAATCTCACCAAGAATTAAACAAGAATAGATAGATGGACAGATAGACAGACAGACAGATAGACAAATAAGCTAGAAATCCATGTTTGCACTCGGCACGTGGCCTTGAATAGGTTTCTCAGTGGAGGCAGAACACTTGATTTTGAGATGTGTGCATTTTCAAGGCAGATGGTTGGACTCTCTCAAAAAAGATTTAAAAATTCCAAGGCTCCAGCAGGCGCTGGTCTCCCGTTTTGCACTCGGCCTGCCCGGCCTCTCCCGAGTGACTGTCACAGGCCCTGGAGGTGGTCACTCTTCTGGGTGTAAGAGGAGCTTGAGGGTCCTCCAGGCCAATGGGATAATAGTCATAACAGCAAGAGCACAACCAACACTCATGTACCATCTCACCCGGCCTTGACCACTACCCACCGTCTCTCACCCGTGGGGCTCTGGTGACAATACTCCAGAAGGTCCACATGGGACAGGGCACACAGGGCAAGTGACGCTCACACTTACACTCTGATTTCTGGACATTTTTACCATTCTCTCATCCTTTGAAGATCAGTGTTTGGCCCTCAGGGGGTAATCAATATATATTTGCTTTAAGTGTGTCATAAACACTTTAGTCCCTGGGCGATGAAATAAAACTATAGATTGAAATAAACAGATTAGCATTTTAAAATGAGACACTCATGTGTCATAACAATGGTTTCTGGGACAAAGGATAAATCTTCACATGGTCATCTGTAAAAGGAAAAGGTGTAAATCATCAGTTTGCTTAGACCGGGGTGGGCCAACTCTTTGTACAAAGGGCCAGGTGGTAAATATTTTAGTCTTTGTGGGTCCTGTGGCCTCTGAAGCAGCCACTCGATTGTTGTGGGAAAGGAGCCAGGACAAGGCGTGAGCAAGGGCGCAGGCCGGGTTCCAATAAAACTTTATTCTCAAAGTCGGCAGCAAGTGGACCTGGCCCTCAGGCAGGAGTTTGCCAACCTCTGGTAAATATCTAAATGAAGAGTTCCTAAAAGCCCCTGTCATATTTGGAAAAGTGAATATAACTCTTACTCTCTCCTCAAATTTTATTACTTGCAAACTCACCCAATAGAGTCTATGATTATTGCCTGCAGGGAAGTCGCTCCACAGACAAGCGCTTGGTTGGTGTGTGAGCTGAGTAGTCAGGATGGAGCCTGCACAGAGCCAGTGAGAAGGCAGAAGAGCAGCTGTTACACATGCAGAAGGCGGGGCAGGCCCATGAAACCCGTGGGATTTAGAGAGGAGAAAATTTTCTAGTGATTTCATGCCTTTATCAATGGCCTGCCAAGAAATATCCAGAAATCGTCCTGAAAGTGGTGTGGGTATAATATCAAATTAAAACCCATCCCCAGAGGCGTCATTCCACCTGCACACACAGAGTTATGTGTGTCAAGCCTCAGGGCCAAGAGAACTATTCCATCTATTCCATTCAGTAGTCAGTGATACTGGTATGAGTCACCAGTGCCATGTGTAGGGGCTGAGCTAGGGAGCAGGCAACACCACACAATTTGGTAAAATGTGATCCATTCAGCCTGTTTTTCCAAACACTCTGTAACTCCAAACATATATATGGAACATAGGCAATAAAACACGGAATACAAAAGACTCTCTTGAATTGCAATAGATTATATGTCAGAAGCTTGACAAAGGGGTTAATCTTGGAAAATACTTTAATGATGCTGTAGATTATCTTCCAAAAGGCTATTTAGTTAAAACGTGGAATATTAGCTAATATTTTCCATGGAAATGATTTGCTAGAATGCATGTGTCTTTAAAGCAGTACTTTGGCAATTAATAAATTATTTTAGAACAGATCAGAACAGGAGAAAATGAGCTGTAGAAACACAACCTATGGACCCTCTCCTGCTGTGACACACTAAGTAGTTAAGAAAAGAAAGGCCGGCTAGTCCCACTAGTTTGATGTCAAGCCAAAGAAATTTGGGCAAAATTTAGAGGCATCCCAACCGGGGAACAAACCCTAATTCTGCCACAGGATCTGTGTGACTTTGGAGAAGTTATTTAACTTCTGGAATCTGAGCCCCAGTTTCCCCATCAGTTAAATGGGCATAATGCTTTCTTCTTAACGCAACTGTTATAAGGATTAAATGAGATATAAAGTGTGTAAAGCACTGAATTCTGTCCTTGAGACACAGAAGGTACTTTAGCGTCTCAATCAGCTGTGGTGTTTTTGAAGGGGACAGTGGGTTGCTTTTAAATATCAGATTGCAGAGGCCTGAGTAACAGCCTTGCCATTCTAGTGCCTGGGGGGTAGCTCCAGAAAGAATTAAGGTGGAGCTGGCCTCCCTGATTTCTTGGAGGAAGAAGCTCTTGGAAAAGGGGGAGGAGCTGGCGGGCAGTTGATCCATGAAAGATCCAGAGACGTCACTTCTGGATTTGAAGTACAACCTACCCAGAGCTTTCCCTCTCTATCCAGCACCTTTTATCCAAAGCTTCTCGGTGTCAACTTGGCATTCGGAGAACTGGGGGGTTCCTGACAACACAGATGATGTCTTACTCATACTCCAAATTCTTCTCTTTTTTTTTTTTTGGCTGTGCTACGCGCGGCATGCAGGAGATCTTAGTTCCCCAACCAGGGATCGAACCCATGCCCCCTGCAGTGGAAGCGCGGAGTCTTAACCGCTGGACCACCAGGGAAGTCCCTATACTCCCAATTCTTAGCACAGCTCTGGCTTCATGCATGGGGCAGTTGTTGTTAGTTTCATCAATGAATGGATTATTACCCCGTGTGAAGATTTGTTATTATACGTTTGTAACATATAAACAGAGGTCATATCGGAATGGCCCCTAATAAATGTGACTGAGCGTGAAACGTAAGGTACAGAACTTTCTCTTTTCATGCCTCAACATTTATGTGATAGAGGTATGTGTATATATATTGTTTTAATGGGGTCAAAAGTGGCAGGAATATTTACTTTTCACTTTATGCCATTATTTTCCACTTAGCTTCCTGGAGTGTGTGTGTCACTACATTAAATGCAAGGTGATGCACTCACTCCACCAAACACCTCACTTACGTGCTGCCTTCTTGAATGTCCGTCTTCTCTTCGCTCGGCCCCAACCCTCCTGCAAAGTAGACGGTCATAAACCTGCAAACACTAACCCCGCTGATTGGAGGCCATCTATTCCCTGAAGTGTTTCTGAGTGTGTGTTTCTTATAGGCACAGCTGGAGGGAGGATATCTAACCTACATTTAAAAGCAATAAATGAATATTTTTTAAATAACAATTGTTAAATAAATTATTGTAAACCTCATCCATACACATAAGTGTATATTTGTGGGCACTTCTGTAAGACATTTTTTGACTCAGCTGCTACATGCCAGACATCATAGATACAAAAAGTGGAATTAGAGAATTGTGCCACAGATGTGTTCACGTTTAATCATTTAACAGGGAGGGGACACATATACCCCCCAAAACCCACACACTGTGAAAAGAGCTATAAAAGTGGTATGCATAAAGTGATAAAGTATAATGCACCCTAAAAGTGGGAGAATCTCAGTGTTCCTGGGGAGGGCGTGTGGATTCCCGGAGAATTAGCACCGGGGCTGCGGTCCACGGGGACCCACACGCTTTGCAGACAGATGTGGGTATTTCAGACATCGCACCAGCACCTACAAAGATCCAGAGGTCTGAGTGTGGGAGCGGAGGGGACGTGGGCTGCCATGAGTTGGGGGTGAGCTCTGTGGACGGTGAGGCAACCTGAGCAAGTTTAAACACGGCAGAGAGGAGCAGACCTACCCTCAACAAGATGGTCTGAAGAACGGATGGTCCAAAGAGTCTGGGCAGCAGACGACGATCTCACCGAGGGCAGGGCTGCTTGGGCTGAGGAAGGAGAGGGTGGCTGCAGAGGCATGAAGGATGGTGTGCAAATCCAGGTGAGACACAGATGCTGTCACACAGCCATCTGGGAGCCGTGACTGTAAAGTATGTAACAGCCGGGACTTGAAAGCAGGAAGAAATGACACACTCAGTCCTTCAGAATCTCAGTGTTTTCATCTGTGAAACGGGCGGGATGTTTTCTGCTTTGTCGGGCTGTTGAGGATGGCATTAAACAATGCACATGACACCTGGAGCCAAGTGTCTCGGGCCTAGCTCAAGCCCCTTACATTGTAGTTATTGTGATTATTATTCCTAAAGAACCAAGACGTATTTGCTTCGCCATAAGAGATAAAGCAGAAGGAATCTGAGTTACATCTGTGTTGTGCTTTCTGCTATTCCAAAGTGCCTTGTCTTGCCACGCAGCTGTGTAAAACATGAGGAAGCGCTCCATGAACTGATGTAGAAAGATTTCAAGGATATTATGTTAAAGAAAAAAGCAAGATGCAGAAGAGAAACAGAAGTCTGAACTGCACATCTATTTGCGTGTATCGGCATAAAAACTTCTGGGCGGGTGGACAAGAGGACAATAGAAATGTGTCTGTGTGTCGCCACAGTACAGAGCAGGCAGGATTCAGGGGGAGTTCCCATTGTTTTTATTCATTCATTGATTGATTTTGTACCCGTTTTTGAGCCTTGCAAACATAAAGGAAGGAAGGAAGGATGAAGGATGAAGGAAAGGAAGGGGGAGGAGGAAGGTTTAAGGAGGAAGCCCGACAAGAGGGAGGAAATGAATGAAGAAGGAAAGGACTCCTCCTGTTGGGTTCCCTGGGCGACGATAGTGCCCACAGAGCACGGCCACTTCTAAATAGCTTCTATGTTTCCTGCACCTACATTTCATGCATGCTCTTCTTTCTAAAATCCTCTAATTTAAAAGATGTTTTACAAAATATAAAACAAGAAGCTATAGCATTGCTCGTCCACTTATTCAGTAACAGAGTTATAATTTCAAGACCAACTTTTCAAAATGATTAAAAGAAAGTGTTTTCTAAAATGCCATTCAGGAGATATCTATGCACTGACAAAAAGTTGAAAATATAGCAGCAGTCATACTCTTTAGGAATTCTTTTGAGTATAAAAAGAAAGTGATTTTATATTTTAGTTGTGTTTTTTTTTTTTTTTTCTTTTTGCGGTACACGGGCCTCTCACTGTTGTGGCCTCTCCTGTTGCGGAGCACAGGCTCCGGACGTGCAGGCTCAGTGGCCATGGCTCACGGGCCCAGCCCCTCCGCGGCACGTGGGATCTTCCCAGACCGGGGCACGAACCCATGTCCCCTGCATTGGCAGGTGGACTCTCAACCACTGCGCCACCAGGGAAGCCCTAGTTGTGTTTTTTAATGCAGCAAAAAAGCTACAAAGAACATATTATGGAGAAATGGCAGTGTGTGAATATGGACTCTGAATTTTCTGATGTGATTGAAACACTAGTAACTTACTTTTTTGTTAAAATTACTGTCGGTTTGTGTAGGGTTTTTTTGCTCCCTTAGGAAATAAATGTTGAGAGGTTGAGGTGTGAGTAGCTCTGGCACCTACAACCTGCTTTCAAAAGGCTCAGGAGTACGTGTGAGCCTGTGAGAGAGTGTGTGTGTTGTGTGTGAGCGTGTGTGTGTGCGTGTGACTCATGTGCTCTCCAGTACTAAGCAGTGTGTATACTATGGCCCATGAAGGCACAAGGCAACTTCACTAGATCCATTTATCTTAAACATTCGTTTAAAATGTTACATGTTGAGAGCAGAACTCAACATCCCCTTTCCTATTTAAGTAAAGATAATCTGTCCTTTGGGTGGAGTTTTCTGAGCCTGGCTCCCATTTCCCCCAGTGGGGCTGGCTCCCCATCCATCAGAGCTTCATCCCTGGGGTCACCTGTCGGTCAGTGACTACCCCTCCACAGCGAGACACTTTCCAAGGCCAAAGCCTTTCATGACAGAGCTGCAAGTGAGCTCTGGGTACAAAGTACCCTCTCACTTTGCATTTACTTGGTTAGTGCCTGATCAAGTAACATAAACTTTATAGCAGGAGACTCATTATGATAATGTGTATACGTGGGAATGCAGTTGTAAAGGCCCATGATACAGGAAACTCCTCCTTTTGAGAAACAGTGTGTGTGCTCTCCTGAAAATTTTGTCTGTCGTCTATAAATAGCTTATCTCTTTCTTTCATCTGCTCTGAAATTGCTAAGCAAAATGTCAAATTTTTGTGAGTACTGTCTTTCTTTTAACTTATTCTCACACAGAAAGCAAAAGGAATTGTTAGTCGTTGAGCACTTCTTGCACTAATGGAGCCATCATGCTAGGTCTCCATCACAGGAAAGTCAACAGAGCAGAAAGAGAACTTGGTTACCTTGGGGTCAGGTGCCGGGGTCGGGGGGAGCAGGAACCCGCACTGATGCCGTGATGCCCGTGTACTTTGTTCCATGATGTACAAGCCACCTGCAGTCACACAGGGTGTAGAATGAGGCACAAATGGCCCCAGGAAGTGATGGCCTGGAGAGGAGTTCATTCAAAGGATGTAAAAACCAAACCACAGGAAAGAAGGAATGAAGGCGGGGGAGGAGGATGATAAAAGATAAAAATACGAACCTAACTCTGTAAGGAACAAACAAACCAAATCATTTACCTTCATGACCTCCAACACTCAAATGGTGTTATTGCACCATTATGATAAAGCAAAACAATTACCCCAATTAGCCAAATTCATCAAGAAAGGCTAAATTGTGTTCGCTATTCTGTGTTCGGTATCCATAGGAAAATTATATTTATATACAATGTAGGCTTATATCTTTAAATTATAAAAATATGTGCAATGCTGTAGAAATACATTGAGGTTATATTTGCTACATTAAATGTTAGCCGGCCTATGAAAATCCTTGAGAGGAAAGAATTTATGTCTCTCAATGAACAAGATAAGCAACAATGTTGCTTTTCTTCATTGATACTATAAAATGTATACCTGGTCACAGTTTCTTCTTTGTTGTGCTTCTCCGCTGGGCCCCTCGACAGGCTGAGCCGAAGGATGGCAGCCCGGGACGGCAGAGTCATTTTGTTTGTGTTGTCTGGTGTTTTACTTTTCACGACTACAAGCAGATGGTATAAATTCTATTTCAGTTATAAATCTTTAAAATTCGTTGTCAGACATTTTCCACTAATGATTTGCTCTTACGGAAAATACAAACAAGTGTAAGTTGGGCAAGTGGGAGGGTGGTCAGCAACTTAGAGGCGGCTGGGAGGCTCCCGCCCCCAAGAACTGGGAAAGACGACGAATCAGATCAGCCCAAGCGCCTATCAGAGCAGAAATATGCAGCCCAGCCTGAGAGTCACAGAATGTGCCCAGTGACTGTAACATTTGCTATCAGCTGAATTAGTCAGGATGGACCAGGCTATTTAACAAGTGAGTCAGGGATGAACTCAGGAAGCCTAACGCGGTAAAAGTTTATTTCTTGCTCACATCACAGCGCTGATGCAGTTCAGGCGGCCCAGACCCCTTCATTCTGTGGATCTGCCGTCTGGAACCTGAGGTTTCCCGGAAATCAGTGGGGCCTTGAGAAGCACAGGATGGGCGGGGCCAGCTTAAACCTTGCAGTACTTGGAGATCAGATTCCAGACCCCAATCCTGCCTGGAGGGGAGCTGGCAAGTACAGACCCCTAGATGGGGATCCAGCCCTGGGCCCATGCCCTCCCAGGGCAAGTCTGCAAGGCAGCAGTGACCGGAGCACCCGTGCACACAAAAATGCGCGTCCCACCAGTGTCCCTTCCCTGGTTCAGTTCTGTCCCCATAAGTGTCACTGGTACAATCTGGCCTCACAGGTCTGCCTCCCAGGGAGGGGCATGGACTCAGGTCTGAACGTCATTTCTGTTTCCCTCAGATGCGCTGCCTTAAACACTGTGAACTCGGAGCTTGGTTAATGCTTGGTTAATGCGGGTTGGTCCTGTGGGTAAACAACCCCGAGAATGTCTATTTCTGAAAAGACAGGCATGGGTCCCCGGCCTTGAACTTGAGTTTTTCAGAGTCACTCCAGAACCACCGACCTTAGAATCACCTGGGGTGATTTTTTTTCTCCATAGATTTGTGATCTCCATTCGTGACCTATTACATCAGCGAGGGCCTGGGTGACCATTTTCAATAAATACCAACAGATTCTTATGTGCATTAACGGAGTGGCTGTCCTCACCACAGCCGCTCCTCAAGCTTGTGAGCTCTCCTCGCCCTGCCCTGTGAGCCTCCCTGGACGCTGGCTGCCCACCACCTTCCTGCTTCATAGCTGTGGGCCCAGTGAGCCTGGTTCTTTTTGATTTTTGTAAGTCTCATTACCCGTGACCTGGCGAATATAATTACTCAACCTTCTCTTTAACAACTCTTTTTTACTTTTTATCTTTTTATTATGGACGATTCAATACGATTGGCCAAGCTTGCTTCATCTGCACCCCCTTCGGTCCTGCTCTCCCAAACATGGGTGACTTTGAAGTAATTCCATGTTAGTGTGTAATTTTATCCAGAAATACTTCAGTATGAATTTTTAATGTATAAAGGTTCTTTTTTGTAAAAGCATAACCACCTATCAAACCTTTCAAAATAGTCTTAATTATCATCAAATATCCAGGCAGGATTCAAAATTCCCAGATTGTCTCACATACTTATTTGTACTTATGCATCTGAATCAGAATCCAAATACCGTCCACAGGGCCTCTTGCTGGCATGGCTGGAGCCCCTCCTTGGACCCCCATAGGTTTCCCTCCCTTCGCCACCTTCACACCCACCTCTTGTAACCCGCTCGTGGTGAAGCTGGATCACACTTGTCCTGTAGAGGGTCCCACCATCTGGACTTTGCTGATTTCATCCCTGTGGTGACATTTATCATGTTCCTCTGGCCCCTGTGTTGCCTACAAGCGGTGGCTGGATTAGAGGCGTCAACAGTTTCTGATGTGACTCGTGTCTTCCTACTTCTTCATGAGAGGGAAGCATGTAAGGTCTGCTGTCCCCCCTTCTGTGATGTTACAGTTTGTTGGGGGCCCCTAGTTATCAGCCAATCCACCTATCATCAAGTCACCCACCAACTTCTCAGTCAGTGATGCTCATTACCCAGACTCAGTAATTCCTCAGGTTTACAAACTGGCGTTCTACCATTTCCCTCCGTTGATTAGCTAGAATGCGTTCATAAAGAAATGTTCCTTCATCAACTGTTTGGCTCCTTTTGTATAAGAAAGAAAGATAAATGCTTCTGACCCTTTACCCCTTTCCCAGGCAATGATCTCCCTTCTCTTTTGATGAGGACTGTAAACTCTAAGAAGTGAAAAGGCGTTTATTAGAGGAAAAAACTGGTATCTCAGGAGGTTTTCCTTGTGTTTGCTAAGCTTACATAGTTTGTCTTTTGTACACGTTAGTACCAATGAGAACAAAAATAAGAACTAATTTTTTAAAAATGATTATTGAAATACAGTTGATTTACAATGTTGTGTTAGTTTCAGATATACAGCACAGTGATTCAGTATATAAGAAGATATATATATATATATTCTTTTTCAGATTCTTTTCCATTATAGGTTATTACAAAATATTGAGTATAGTTCCCTGTGCTATACAGCAGGTTCTTGTTGTTTAACTACTTTATATATAGTAGAGTGTATATGTTAATCCCAAACTCCTAATTTATCCCTCCCCCACCTCCTTTCCCCTTTGGTAACCGTAAGTTTTCTTTCTGTGAGTATGTTTCTGTTTTGTAAATAAGTTCATTTGTGTCATATTTCAGATTCCACATATATGTGATATCATATGCTATTTGTCTTTCTCTCTCTGACTTGGTTCGCTTAGTATGATCATCTCTAGGTCCATCCATGTTGCTGCAAATGGCATTATTTCATTCTTTTTTATGGCTGAGTAATGTTCCACCATGTATATGTACCACATCTAATAAGAACTAACATTTAATGAGCTAGCAGGCCTTATGTGCTGTGTGGTTGGCACACGCATGATCTCATTTAAGCTTCTCCACAGCCATGAAGTTGACTCTCTGATCATTTCCATCTGCAGTGAGGAATCCGAGGTGTGAAGGGGGGTGTTGCATCTTGTCCATGGTTGTCCACCTGTGAAGTTGTAGCCCCGGGTTCCGGGTGGTCCAGCTTTGAGCATGGCAGGCTGTGAACTCGCGAGCAGCTTCCTGCATGTTTGTGGGATGAGGAGAGAACAAGGATGCAGCAGATAGAAGAACGTTCCAAAGAAACGCAAGTTTTCAGCTATGTCCTGTAGAGGGTGTAGGCAGTTAAGGTGGTAGCATCAGGGGTTTAAGGTCATCTGGTTGGTTAACTGGGCTGAAGTACAGAAGTCGCTCCTGGCTTCTCCAGCCTACAAATGAACAAATGAACTTGTTTACAAAACAGAAGGTCGTGGAGCCCACAGCTTTGTGCCGGGGACACAAGCACCACCTGCTGAGACGTGGCATTAAATACCAGCTTTGTCGGCAGGTGTGTGCAGGAGGGGAGCCGCCCGGATGCAGGCAGCTTCCTCGGCAGCACCTTCCTCAATGCTTCCAGAGCACCTGGGACCCAGAAGGGAAGCTCAGGCCCCGTGCACACCTGCTGGGCAGGTGATTACAGGGCGTTTCCAATCCTTCTGCTGAACACCTCTCACCACCACTTCATGCACACCTGTGCCCCTAATTAGAACACACACTCACGGTATAGATGGGGTCTATTCAGCCTTGGTGCCTAAGAGTGTAGAAGAATCCAGAACACTGGACCATTGAACCTGCTTGGAGTCTGCAATCCCTAAGGGACTTCATCCACAGCACCAGTTACCTTCCTCACTGTGTCTGTAGTTCAGGTGGACAGCAGGTCCATCAGTACTATGCTGACTGTCCCCCTGCTGCCCCAGGTGTTTCCTGGGCCTGAGAGGATGGCTTTGCCTGACTCTGGGGTCAGAAGTCTCAGGGAGCATCTGCTGTCCCTGCCCTGGCTGTTTGCTATAGCAATCTGTCCTTGTTAATTTGAGAGGCAAGCAGGAGGACCCTGTTCATGCTAACAGAAGTTCTTTCGGATGTTAGATTACACTTCTTCCACAATTAAGGCTATTTATTTCCCTGACACCAGTCCCAGTGCCATGGTGAATAATAGAACACCCTGTAGATCAGAGTACACCCGGGAGACCTTAGAATCCAAACACCTTCTCACCTTCCAGGGAGCAGAGACCCTGGTTCCACCTGCTCCATCCACCTGTCACAGGAGGACCGAGGTGATGATGACTCACTGCCATGGCTGCCTGTCCCTCCATGTCGCTGTTGACACCTTTATATCTGGTTTCAAGTGTGTGTGTGCACACGTGTGAGCCAGCGTGTAGCTGTGCATGCATGTGCGCACACTGTGTGAGGACAGTGGGACAGAGAGGGGAAAGCAGAGCCATAAATGAGGACAGAGCCCCGTGTGCTTATCCAGATTCCAGTTTGAATCAGCATGGTGACCAAGCCTGGCTGAGGCTTCTGCTCTAGGCTTGAGTGTAAGGAAGAACATGACGCTAGGTGCACGTTTTCACAGGTTCTGCAGGTTTTGTGGGGAGCAGCCCAGGGATGACAGCCTGGAACACACAAGGTACTGGTGAGGTGACTCCCTGCCAAGATGCTTCATGCTCCCTAGGAATCTGCCAAGCCTTTTCTTGCAGATTTTCTTCCAGAAGAAAAAGACAGACAATCAGAAGCTTTTTTTAAAAAGCTGCCTGACAAGAGCCAAGACATGTTTAAGATCCATGTCACTGACAACTCTCCAAACTCGCTGGCAGGGAGACGGTGAGACCAGGGCATGTGCCGCTCACGGCTCCAGCTCACAGGACAGACGTGACGCAGGAGGAGTGAACTTCGGGGGGCAGAACCACCTAAATGCAGCCGTCAGAGCTGCCAGCCCAGCCGGAATGTGAATGCAGCGCCTGTGAGGCCGTTGGAGAGAAAGGGCCGGGGACCGAGAGCAAGGACCCAGGTGTGAAGTCCCATTCAGGGTTCAGCCTGTGAGTCGAATCTGAAGTCTTTATAATTCTGGAGATCTGCACGGTGGTTCCTTTGTCTGCTGTGGGTAGAAGTTTATGGAAATAAAACTCAATCTAGTTCTAAGAGAGGCCCTGACTTACAAAATCTGTAAAAAAATCTGATTTTGCTGCTCACAAAATCTCAGAGTACCCAGTGTGATAACAATCTCAGCATGAAAACATATTTCTATAGCAACAGATATTTTCTCTTCAATTAAATGAAAGCAAAGCAAAGCATCCGTATCCTATAAGAAAAACAGATAAAGTTATAAGAAGGAAAACCATGGCATTTTTGCTCTCTTGGAATATTCATGAAATGTGTATGATTTTCTCAATTTCCATCTGGTGTCTTTTCTCATATATCCAATGCATATGTCATCTGAACTTCTCACGGGCTTCTGACTTTGTCAATAAAAAATATATTAAAAATAGTGTTCTTTGTGAAAATTGTAGTGAAAGTGAAACAATAACCATTAAACCAGTATTAATTGCAGCTCCACCCCATCCCCACCATTTCCCTTAAAAGTGACAGGAAACTCTTCAGAATAATAAGATAATTTCATTAATTTCATTAAATGGTTGTCTTACGGAAGTCCAGTCCGTGGGTATATTAAGTTTACTTAATTACTTGGTAAAATTATAAGCTACCTGATATGTTCTTGTTAAACTAATGAAGCAAAGTTATGAATAATAAGAATGCTTCATATCTATATATACTACTTTTCCTTTTTAAAGTGTTTTCACTTACACTACATAACGTCATTATAGAGTTTTAAGAGCTGAGATAAAACCTAGAAACAAAGCCAACAATTATTCTTACGATTTTAGAAGTACATTCACTGATCTGCATTATTTTTTTATTTTATAAAAATGTCTCTGAATTCCATGTTTCTGAGTGAGTGAGTGAGTAGTAGTACGTAATTGGAGCAGGTACTTCACCAGCATTTCATCAGAGCACATATTTGGCCAAACCAAATTGTACCATGACCAAAATTCTATGGTGCCTAGATGGACTTGATTGAAATGGTGAAATTTCCCCCCAAATCAATAGAAATTTGAGAAAGTTCAATTAGAACATGCTTGTTTTTCCTCATCTCCCCCAAAATCCTCCCACTGCCCTCCTGTCTCAGCAGGGACCATCCACAGCATCTTAGTTCACACCAGGACCATCAACTCTGCCTTAAATGGGGCCTCTCTTGTGCCATCAGGCGGTCCCGTGGCCCAGAAGCTGCCACTGACACCTCAGTCCCCTCCCCCCAACCTTTACTAATTGAAGGACAGACATCAAAGGAGGAAAACCAGCCTCAAGCTCCTTTGGGAGGGATCAAAACACTTTAATGGCCCCAATGAATCAAAATAAACCTGCAATAAACCTCTAATCGATGTTTAATTTTTAAATTAGACTTTTTTTTACGCTTGCTCATGAGAACTGAATAGCCTGAGTTTTGCTGAAAATATTTTACATAAAAACATGTAATTTTCAGTTGATTTGCATATGCCTATATAAATGTTTGGGAGTAGACTCCTCTTTTTTTTTGGTCAAAGCACAATTCCTTTCTTGGGGTGCTCTGGGCAAGCAGAAGGCCATTTTTCCAGGAAACCAGATTTCTGCCTGGTGAACCAGTGCTCTGTGTTGTCTTGGCATTTGAGGATCTAGGTGGCAGCCACCCCAACCCTGAGACTGGTAATTATTTCTAGCCCCTACCATTAGCTTCCAAGACTACACTTTTCCGTAACACAGTCGGCTCCCGAGAGCACAACAGCTGAGCACATTTGCCTCCAGGTTGGAACGAAAGATACACACAGGCTCCACACAACCAAATAGATGTCCCGAGTCCATGAGCTAAAATTCAGAAATACCCACTTGGGAGAGTTTTGCAGCCTGGTTATTCCAAATTTTTAAAATCACATTAACAGATTTTATATGCAGCTTAGAAATCCATTTTGCACTAAGGAGCAACACATTTGAAATAACAACATTTTGAAATTTATCTGTCTTCTCTGCTCCAGACACCTGCGAAGTGAGTCAATGTTTGTTCCCATTTGATCACTATTGAGGATCTAGGGATAGTATCATCTCCTTTTTTGTATAAAAAAGTGAGGTGTAGAGAGATGAAGTCACGTAGATAGTAAGTAATGGAACAAGGTTTTGAACAACCAGATGCCTGAAACCAGCATCACTGAGAGAAGTGAGAAAGGATATTGACAGAAAATAAAATTGAGTTGATCTCAGAAGTAGAACTCAAGCACTTTGTGACCACTGAGAGAGAGAAAATGGCTCCAGACGGCTCCATGAGGTGCCAGCGGAGGACGGGCAAGATGGCTGTAGGTTACCCACAGATGCTTATACAGTGTTCAGGGCACAACATTTGGTGTGTAACAAGGCTTGGAAACTGAAGGCAATATATTGCCCTGGAAAGGTCAAGGGCTTTGGAGTCAGACAGATCTGGGTCCAAATCCTGATCCGGGACAGACCGGTGTGAGCGAGTGTCACTTCATGATAACGTGAGGGTGACCTGAGGATGCATGAGATAACATACCACCTTCCTGGTTTGGTGTCCACAAAGTGGATCCTCAGTAAGTGGTAGGTATCTATAGATAGAAAAATGTTTTCATCTTGCATTGCTTATCTTAAAAATAGGACTTCAGAAGGGCTTTTGGGTCCTGACTAAGGGTTCTGAAGGTCAGAGACTGTACCTTTGTGGCCAGTAAGTCCCGTTCACGGTACCCAAGAGCTTCTAACATCCAACAGTGACATTTAGCCACTTCCAAGAGGGAAGTGGCCTTTGTCGTGTACTTTAGATATATGGTGATTACAACACAGATGTAATGTTGTAACAATTTACCAATTATAAAGGTGCGTCGCAATACTTTTTGGAGAAAGTCATCCTAAGCTAAGAGTTGCGAATCTGACTATAGTATTTATTTCATTCTTTAGGTAATCAATTGATGTCTCATTAATTTCAAGTGCCAGAATGTGTTATTTTTAATGTTCCTAGCTATCAAGTTAATCAATCTTAATTAATCTAAGTATTATTTAGGCAGAGTGGCTCACCCAACAGGTGGTGAATGGGTTTCAAACCCCAGGGCTGAGAAACCTACTCTTTGGAAGGTTTCTTCTTCCTCTGCAGTCTAATTAAGCATCAACCCTTCCAGTGTGTACACATATGTAGAAGGTGAAACATAGTCCTCAATCTGGGGTGCCTATTGAGCTTTGAAGCCTCCACTGAAAATTACAAAAGTAGAACATGGACAGTCGAATAGTATTCCAGACCCTCCCGGGCTGCATCCCACCTTCACAGCCAGCTCCCGACCCTCTCCTTCCCTTCTGCTCGTTCCACCTCCCCCCTCCTTCTCTCACCCACGCCATCCCACCAACAGCCCCTCATTCCTCAGCCTTTTGGTTCACCTGTGTGTGCTCATGTGGTCACCTCTTCCACCTGTTCTCACCTGACCCCCCAGGTTCTGGCCCTTAGCCAGTCCACTTTGCCTTCTCAACCAAACCTCTTCAAAATGTGGTTTCAGGTCCTCACTTTGCCTTCAGTCTTCAACTGACTGGATGACCCTCCTCCAGCTTCAGCCAAACTCACTAATGTCTCTGAGTTCTGACTTCCAAATCTAATTTACATATTTTAAGATTCATCTTGAGTGGCCTCCAAAGTGCATGTGGCATCACTGGTCATGTTTTAGCAAGATTTCTTGTGCATCCTCCTCTCTCCTCTCTCTGCTCCTTACTGCTGGGTGTCCCACTGTCCACCTGCAGCATCCTTGCTCTGTGTGCTCCCTTAATCCCCTCCACTGCCACGGTCTAAGGTGCCACAAGTGCTGAGGACTCTTAGCCTGCCCCCAGCTCTGACTGTTTACCGATGGCCACCTTGACTTTGATAGTGCCCCAGGCCCACACCCAAGTGTGGTTCTCCTTTCCTCTGAAGCCTCTTCCTCCCGCATCCTTCTGATTCAGGACGTCAGCATCCTCCAGTTACACAGCTAGCATCACAGACTTGTGATGTCAGGTCCAAACCTTCCTCTCCACCCCTCTCCCTTCCTGCCATCCACACCCTGAACAGAATTTTACCATCTCTCACCTGGACCACTCTAAAGACCACCTAACCCATGTTCCTTGGTTCTAGCTTTGGGCTCCTCAAACCTATCCTCTGTACAACTTTTATAATAATCCACATAAAATCGTAATGTATCCGTGACACTCCCCTGCTTACAATCTTTCAAGGCCCTCCCGTCACCTAGGGGATTGCAATCTCTGCCCCCATTCCCACCTCTCTTGCTGCCACTTTACACCATGTACCTGACGTATCGGGGTTCAGCTACCCATGGACAACTCCAGAGATACCTGACTTTGCTTGAATGTGCCTCTGCACTTGATCCCTATCTTCTGTTGGTACTTGTCTGCCCCCATCCCCACACTCCGATTTCAGCGATCGTCTTATTCCACAGCACTCATTTCAAATGATATATCATGTTTCTTATAGTATTTTTACTTGCTTTGTTTCAATACTAAAGTCTTCCTTAGGGCAAAGAACAAATCCTATTTTCAGCTTTTGCCCCTGAAGGCTCCAGGGCATGCCATATAGGCAGTACCTGGTATTGAGTACTGATTCTCTCCTCAGTATTATTGAAAGCACTTGGAGTATTGACTCCCTATGAGGGAGTGACGCCGTCCCTGGTCCTTTCCCTCTTCATAAGCATGTATAACTAACAGTAGATACACACAGACTGCCTATACATTTTGATTTCCTCCTCCTGGCCTATATAGGAGAAAATTTTTGGAGTTCAATATTCGTAAAAGCAATGGCTGTTGTCACTTTGGTTTGTAGATTTGCAGAAGTCCCCCACATCAGAAGTCTGGTTGTACATTTTGCATCTTTGAAGAAAAATAGGGCTGAAAGTGTTAAACTGTTAGGATAATGTAGGAAATTCCAGGTGTTGGAAGGGACAGATATTTGGATGTTTTTAGATTAATGTTCAAAACAAATTAGCATCATCTATGATGTGATTTCTAAGAAAAATTTCAATTGTATCAGAACCGGCGTGGTCTAAGGCTCTTTTGGAAGAGAAGCCAGCGTTGCCAGGGCAGTTGCTCTCCATCTTTGGCTTCCAAATTACACTTTGCAAGTTAAATATTGGCTTATTTTTCCAAATCACCTAACTTACTGCAGTAGGTGGACACCTAAAATCTGAGTTGAATTTTCCTACTAATGTTAGGAATGACTCTATTTGCTTAGTTTTAAAATATGTCCAGAAGTTGAGATGGAACATAGATTTCAGCAATGTGAAGGGTCTGGTCCTCTGTTATCTGAAGCTTTCCTCTGCTTCCTCAAGGTATGATCCAGCCCGGGAGCGAGGAGCCCTCGGGACTCTTTACAACCCAGCCTCACAGCCTCCTCAGGATAACCTAGCACTCAAACCGTGGCCCGCTCCCCTTTCCCTGAGTCTCTGCTATCCCCAGAGTGAGGGCAGGTGGAGGGTGGCGGGGAGGGGAGGGGAAGCGCGTGCTGGGCAGACGGCACAGGGGAACTCCGGGTATTGTAATCCTGATGAGGTAGAGTCTGAGTTAATGACAGTGGGCAGTTGGGAGGGGATTGGGAAGCAGAGGCCTGGGTGGAAGCTGGTGACACTGTGAACCCGAGCGGTGCCATTAGAGGCGGTCAGTGCAGTGAGTCCCGGGTCTGGAAGCATGGGGTGTGCAGCACGACTGAGCTCAAATCTCAGCCCCTTTAACAATAGCTAAGTGTCCTGCGGAGTCTGAGAATGTGCTCTCCGGACCTGGCTTCTCCCTCTGCAGATGGGAGGGATGGTGCCTTCCCCACAGGGCTATTGAAGGTAGGTTTAGGCAGCTCCTTTGATGAGCCCGGAAGAGCGCAGGGCACAGAGCAAGTCACTGAGCGGGTGCAGTTCCACCCTCTCTCCTGGGGTCTGATGCTTCCTGTAAGGGGCCGGGCCGGGCAGACCCAGCTGTGCAAAAGGCTCTGTGGAGCAAATGGGTGTGGGCTCTGGGTTCAGTCCTGTCTGAGCCACTCAGGCTCAGGTGGCTCTGGGCACGGGTGTCACTTGGTTCCCTGAATCGTCGGGGTCCTCATTGCATGCTTGGCACCATGCGAGGACACATCAGTGTCAGCTGTGACCTCCCCAAGTGGCTGTTTGTGTCCGGAGTGGTGGCGCCTGGACCCATGCCTCACCTCCTGTCTGTAAAGACAGTTTCCTTACACTCACTTCACCCTCACAGCATCTCGGGGGTAACTCTGCATGGTTTTTATATTTTGCTAATTTGCTCTGCTCAAGGATATAGTTGGGAAACAAAGGAAGGGAAAAGAGAGCAAGAGGGAGGAGGGAAGGGAGGAGGGAAGGAGGGAGGGAGGGAGGATAAACATGCAGAGCATAAAACCCCTGAGGCCCTGTGGCCCCTCTTGTCACACAGTCACCAGGACACATCCAATTATTGCAGGAGAGCGAGGCTGGTTCCACCTGATGGAACTGATAGGACTAAGGAGGGGACAGACTTCCTAGCCAGTCTGTGACTGAGGAAGACAGTCTTTTATTTCTTGAATGACACATGTGCCACCAGGAAGCAATCCCAGGCAATACTCACCCTTTGGCGATGCACCCTGGGCATGACCTTTGACACAGTGGGAAGAGCTGTCTCCCACACTCTACCCAGGTGCCTCTGACCACAGCACGTTCTCTGTGGAGCCTCCAGTGCCCAGGGCATCTCGAAGGACAGACGGGGAGGAGCCGGCCTGCTCTCTATCCCATCTCCGCTTGGCCCTCAACTTCTCATTTTGGGAACAAAGGGAACACGATTGTACTCAAGCCTTTTCTTTGTGCCTTTAGTAAAGAAATCATCATTAGACATTTCTGCCACTCTCCTCGATATTCTAGTAACTTATTCAGGACCGGCGAGCCACTGGAGGGTTCTGGAGGCGCACCCTGAATCCTTTCCAGCCACAGTGAGCTCTCCCCTCTGCAGCCCTTAAAATTGCTTCTGACGGGATTCTCTATCTGGCTCTCAAAACTACAGATCAGCTGGAGTTTGAAGTTTCTGATGTCTGTTTTTCTTTCTTGAGGGGGAAAGTGAAAGGCAAAGTGTGTTAAAATTCAAAGTTGGAAAGGCTTCTGGTAGCCAGGAGACAGGGCAGCAGATGGACCTGTGTCTTTAAGTGGCAGTGATGGGCTGTCTGGTGCGGGGCTCCTGGGTGGACAGGGGGACCTGCCATGTGCCCCAACTGTCCTGTCTGGGACGCCGGCATCCAGTGGCCACCGTTTCAGCTCTCAGGAGAGTCGGCAGCCTGTCTGCAGGCTGTCAGCCTCTGAACCCCAAACCTTCCCCTCTGGGACAGAAGGAGCTCAGAGTCACAAGCTGAAATTTCCAAGGCAGAATAGGTAGCTTCTGCTGGAAAGGACTTGTACCTGAGCAGAGTTAGCTGTATGTTCTTGAGACTCATTCACCCTTCAAATTCCACAAGGACAAACCCTGCCTGGGGCACAGCCGAAGGGGCTGGCAGTGGGATTACATCCTCTGCGGCAGCCAATCCCCTCCACTCCTCCGAATCGTACCTGCCGGAGGACATTGCCAGCTCGCAGGTGCTGCTGGGCGCTATTCAGGAACGCAGCCTGAGTCCTTCCAGGTTTTTGTTTGCCTCTGACACTGGCGCAGACTCGAAAGCACCCAGGCTGCAATGGCTGTCTGATTGTGGGATTCATTATCATCAGAAGGAGAGTTTACATCGGAACACGATTTGGTCATGGAATGCTCATCTCCAAAACGCTTCTGTCTGAGAGATTTGCAAGGCACTGGATCTTTTCAAGCCTGCTAGCAGCTGGAGCTCAGCAGCAGCTTCGCATGGGTTTTGAATGCTAATCACTGCAGTACCCAGTTGTCGCCGAGTCTTATTGCTGAGAAGTGCCATCGTGAAACCATCACTGGGCTGAGATGCTTTCAGAGGGGAGGTAGCGGATACTCCAGATCCAAGCCTTTCTGCTCCATGTAACAAACCGACTAAGAGCCTTAGTACCAGTGTCCTCGGAGGACATTCAAGGTCACACTGGGCGGTGTCTGGAGTTTTGTTGCAGAAGCACTGAAGGAAACCATTATAAAGTGATTGTGTGCTTAACGTGGTCTCTGTGGAAGCGGATATCGGCTCATTGATTAATCTGGGGCAAATGCAGGAGGAAAATTAAGAGAGAGCACAGAAACAATGGGAAAGATTTACTGCTCAGATGTGCTTCTTCATGCTGGCGTTGTTTTTATTCCTGAATTCCAACGACAGCTCCTGGGTGGGCTGAGCTTGGTGTGGACCTGGGGACAGCCCACGGCATCTACAGATGTGCCTTTCTGCCCATCCAGCTCCCACGCTCATACATACCTGCAGGGTCGGGTGAACAGGTGCAGGACTGGGCATAGCAGGTCAGCCGGTCCCTCCTCGTCAGCGTGTCGCCTGGAGGAGGGCGGGGCTGCCATCCACGCTGTCACTCCTGTTAGCAGGCAGCGCTGCCAGCCCCTCTCCGCCTCGGGTGTGTGTGGTGAGGCAAGCATTTCATTCTGACCCTAACACATCTATCACATCCGTTTCTTCATGTGTAAAGGAAAAAGATGCATTAATCTCTAAGAAGCCAAATTGTATACTACGTCGTAAAAATTATTTGAAAAAATATAAAACACGCTCTGAATGTGCTTACCTAGCGGTACCGCTTCTATGTTACTTGGGCCATGGTCGTTAGGACCAGCCCTGGGCCTTACCAAGTCTGACCTCATGGTTCCAGTGTTTTTGTCGGCATAAGAAAACAAGCCTGAAAATATTCCAGGTTGTCACCATCGGTGGTGGGATTGGACAAACATTTAGGCTTCCTTATTTTTCAAACAGAAATGATAGAGGTCTTCTGGACAACGATTCATTTTTTGAAATGACCTTTTTATAAAATCCTTGCATAGGCATTGTCTGCCTTATTTGAACTCTCCTTTCCGTTTTAAGCCAATTTATGCAATTAAAACAAATTTATCAAAACCTTATATTAAATTTATGTACTTAGAATATATAAATATTTATATATTTATGTGTGAATATATGAATATTTACTTATTATTATATTTATATAGTAATAAATAATATCTATATATTTAACCTAAGGGCTTTTTTTTAAGTTTACCCAAACCACCATTTCAGGTCTGCCTTCCTGGCAATACATATACATATTTTTAAAATTAGGAGACTGAAGTTTTCTCTCTTTCTTCTCTTTATCATCTTCTACCCTTTTCATTTTAAAACTGTGCTACAGCCTCTCTAACTTTTCTATTTAAATCTGGCTCCACGGAGGCCCTTTTTATCCGGCCAGGATGCTGCAGTGAGTCAGGTTCAGAGCAACAGGAAGGAAGCCATGCAGACGGGACTATTTTTGTGATTTGCTTTTATCTATACTGCTATTTAGGTCTCTGTTTCACATACAAGAGGGCTGGAGTGTTGGAAGGACCAGTTTGCATCCGTCAGAGGAGAACATG
This sequence comes from Monodon monoceros, assembly GCF_005190385.1. Lineage (NCBI taxonomy): Eukaryota > Metazoa > Chordata > Mammalia > Artiodactyla > Monodontidae > Monodon > Monodon monoceros. Next base: position 86,826,280 of record NW_021703775.1, read on the forward strand.
CTGCAGACTCCTTTCATGTCCTCAGGGTCACTTCCACAGCCCCGGGGCCCTCTGGGTTTTCAGTTTTATTTTTACATTATAATCTCCCTGAAAGCCATTTGTCCAGGCTCTGAGTCTGATGAGGTCACACCTTCAAGATTATACACGCAGTAGCTTCCCAGGACCAGGGTTGTTCTCGACCCCCAACCCCGGGAGGTTCCACACAGGTTATTGCCCTATAAGTTGTGTGTGTATATCTGTGTGCATGCGTCTGTGTATGTACTTTTTCAAGACAGAAAATGTTAAGATAAGTACAATCAGAGATATTATACTCATAATTATCATATTTTCTATCCATTACATTTTCTTCTTTTTCCTAGAAAAAATTTACAGGAATGATTATATAATGAAAGGTGTAATTCGTCACATTATTCTTCAGAGTTTGCAGTGCAGAAGCATGCAAGTCATTGACGCTGTGAACGTTTATTCTGTACTAAAGCTGCAACATCAAGACACTGGCTACCCTGCGAAAGCCAGTGAAACATTAGAAATGTGAAAGCACATTATAAATAGTCTCCCTCCTTTGGTCCTTGAAAAATTGTTCAAGTGGATGTAAGTACGTGAACAGGGCATTTCCAACTTCCAAGCGGGTTGTACTTCCCCAGTTCATGGGAAGGGCGGCGTTTGAAGGTCACAGTGAGATTCCACCAGAGATCTTCCCGTCACCACACTCACCCATAAAGCTTCATTTGTTCCTTTTCCTCCCAAAGCTGATAAGCCACAGCCTTAGAGATGCAGCATGAGATTTTTATTCTCTCATCTTGCTATTCACTTGTATTTCTTTAAATAGTTACTATGGGTTGGATTGTGCAGTGAGCCATACATTGTTCACTTATTAATTGCTGCAGAGTATACAGTGTCCTCTGATCAAGGAACTGAACATGTCCAGATAGACAGACTGGCAACCAGCCTGCCCAACAGCGGAAATGTGAGTCGATAAGGCTGTCGGATACTTTTGACCTGAAACTTGTCCTTCCTTGAGGTGGTGGCGTTATAGGTGGCGGTCAGGGGAGAGGAGGGAGCCCCTCGTCACACGTGGGGCTGAGTGGGTACAGGAGGGAGCCCGCGGTCCCGCGCGTCCTCACCCACAAATGCCGGCCAGGCTCCCCGACAGCAATTCCAAAGTGAGGGCGCCTGTTAGGTGCCCACCCCCCAACGTGCTGCCCCTGGCGCTCTGCCCTCCTCAGCTCTTCCCACTCCAAAATGACCAGCCTCGGACGCCCATGGGCAGGAGTGAAGCTGAGGCCTGCAAGAGGCCTGAGATCTTCCAGAGAAGCCGTCTGGTCCAGGGCAGACAGTGTCAGGAGCCGTCCTGCTGGCCCTTCCTGCGTGGGAGTCCATCCCAGAGACCCTCTTACCCCTTCTCCCCAGCAGCGTCTGGTTTTCTACTTCAGAATCCACAACTCGTCTAAAAGTGATGAGATTTGGGTTTGCCCCTATTGAACGTGAGCTTGCGAAGTGGTGGGAATGGGGTCCCCAGCTCTCTCGGGCACGTGGGGTTCTGGTAGGAATCTGGCCACATGATGGAGCGTGGGCACAGGTGGCAGCGGGCTCCCTCCTCGATGGACCGTGAGTCCCCGATCCACATCCGCCAGCTTCTCTGAACAGAGAGCGGCTGTGTTTCCTGTGACCACTGCTCAGGCAAAGGCGGGCTCTTACAACTTCTGCAGAGTGAGTTATATGCGTGTGCATGTGTCCCATTGCAGTGATGGGACAAGAGTGACAGTGAACAATGCTTTGGGGAGGAAGAGCGCGTCAGTGCCCAGCGTGGCCTCCCAAATGCCTACCTCCCGACACCGTATCCGTGAGCGTTTGGTTCTTTAGAAGAGATGGTTACAAGTAACAACACAAGACGAAATGCTAAATCTAGAAAGGGATCCACCTCATCCTGAAATAAAACTTAAAAAGGCAATAGACAGATACAGCAACCACACCACATTCTGTGCTGTGCAAAGAAAGCGTAAACTGTATTCATTCGGAAAGCATAAAACTATATTATTTTTTTAAGAATAAACAGACAAAAATATTTTTTAAGGAAAGATGTTAGTTTTCTATAATGCCTGGAAAAGAAAAGATAAACTTTACAGTAGACTAAAACCTTAGAATTTCTAAATAGCAGATGAAGACATGCTGAGGCTTTCTGTTATAACTTTTACATCCTCTGAAGTACGTCATTGGTGCTCCATATCCAGAAATTCTGTGGTGTTTTAAAGTTGCTTTGTGACCTTTTGAGCGTAAACAGGCTTCTGAACTTAGATTTCACTTTCCCGCACTTGACTGAAAATCCAGGTCCTGGGTCCTAAATCTCAACTTACTCGGCTGTCATGGCCTGTGTGACTTATGGCTATTTGTGGAAATCAAACAAGATGCAAAAATCCTCAAAGAATGAGGATTCATGACATTCCAATGGGTATGATCAGCCCTGGAGGGTTTTTAAAACTATTTTAAGGAGCCGTCTCTTCTCCTGATGTTAGGGGTTTAGTGGGTGTGCCCCTTCTGGTGAGCAGTTTGCTTGTCCGTCGACATTAAGAAACAGAACATCCCAGAAGCACATGGCCCAGTAGCTGGACCTCTGAAATGCGTCCCACGGAGATTCTAGAAAACACATGTACATATGGGACAAGGGGGTGCATTCTCTGTTTGGTTTGAAAAGGTGGGGAGAGGGCATCCTGAACATATTCTGAAAACATGCTGCAACCACAGGGGCTGTGAAGCAGACAGTAAATGTTAAAATAAGTCTAATTTTATTGACATGAAAAAATACCCACACATGTTTTTTTAATGGAAAGGCAAGTTATAGAGAGCATCCATGTGTGATCCATTTACACATAAATGTTTTCCCATGCATATACGTGTGTGTGTGTGTGTGTGTGTGTAGAAAGGGATGGATGTAACCATGCCCTTAAAATAATAGCATTAGTTATCTCCTTGTGGACGAGATGTTCACTGATTTTTGTACTCTTCCCACAGTGTTTTAGTATCTTACAAGGACATGCCTCATGTTTACGAAGAACACAAGTTGTATTGAAATCAACATAAAATTTTTTGAGATGATTCTGGAGAAACCAGAAGTTCTAAAAAGATATAAATTTTGGTTAATTTTAAAAATGCATTTGATAATCTATTCCAACATGTACTTATCAGGCTCTGGATATTCAAAAGTGATATTCAAAGACATCGATTCGTTCATTGTCTTGTCTTAAACTAAGCGAAAAGAGCGAACACCCACAGAATTAGTGCACGACTGGTCCACAGCCTTTCTGCAATTAGATGAAGTTGTCTTTCCGAAATCCCTAATCAGTTCCTGCCTTTTTTTGGAAGTGTAGTTGATTTGCAACGTTCCGTTAGCTTCAGACGTACAGCAGTGTGATTCAGTTAGACATATATATGTATGCTCTTTTTCAGATTCTTTTCCGTTATAGCTTATTACAAGATATTGAATATAGTTCTCTGTGTTCTACAGTAAGACCTTGTTGTTTATCTATTTTGTATATGGTAGTTTGTATCTGCTAATCCCAAACTCCTAACTTATCTCCCTCTTCCACACCGCTTTCCACTTTGGTAACCATAAAGGGGAGTCAGTTTCTGTTTTGTAAATAAGTTCATTTGTATCATATTTTAGATTCCACACATAAGTGATATCATATGATACTGGTCTTTCTCTGTCTGACTTACTTCACTCAGTATGATAATCTCGAGGTCCATCCATGTTGCTGCAAATGGCAGTATTTCATTCTTTTTTATGGCTGAGTAGTATTCCATTGTATATATGTACCACATCTTCTTTATCCATTCACCTGTCCACGGACACTTGGGTTGCTTCGATGTTTTGGCTCTCATAAATAGCACTGTAATGAACATTGGGGTCAATGTATCTTTTTGAATTAGAATTTTCTCCAGATATATGCCCAGGAGTCGGATTGCTGGATCCTATGATGACTGTATTTTTAGTTTTTTAAGGAACTTCCATACTGTGCTCCATAGTGGCTGCACCAATTTACATTCCCACCTCCAGAGTAGATCACATGCTGGGCCACAAAGCAAGCCGTGGTAATTTAAGAAAACTGATATCATATCAAGCATCTTTTCTGACCACAACACTATGAGTTTCTGACTTTTAATCTGGATTAAATTTTCAAGTGTCTGAGGACACATTTTTCAAACATTTTATTTAATCTAAGTTAGAGATGACTTCACACTTAGCAGTGATGTCCATGAATGTGTGTCAACACTTTCTTGTTTTGAAGGCCTTAGAGGATTCTCTTCTATTAGGGATTTCAGTCTGCAGACACACACGTGTTATAGCAAATGATTGAATATTAGGAAGAAAGAAGCAAGATATTTTATTTCCCCTGTGAGAGATCCCTTCCTAATCTGGTTCATATGATACTTTACATTGTACTTTACAGCTTGTATCACATGGTACAGAAGTTTGGAATGTTACACTTCAAAACAGAACAAACAAAACCAAATAAACCAACGAACCTGAGATGATTCACACACACTTTTCCTTCTTAAGAATACAAGTGGCTTTAATCAAGAACACATTTTTTTTTCTCAAAGTGATGGTGCTATTTGCCATAATGATAGAAGGATGCTCAGTAAGTATTTCCTGATTGTTCTGTTTTGCTCAGTCTTAAGCCTCAGCATTTAAAAAAAGTTCTCCTTTGTGTAAGGATGGATCCTCCCCAGGCTTTGCCAAGGTCCTCTACGTGCATCTTATTTTACACGTGCATGTTCTTCGCCTGTGTTCTTGGCTTGGTTGGCTACTGTTTGAATAATGACAATGAAAATTTAGGGCTAACGTGAAGACTCTAGAATCCATATCTCTTCTCCCCAGGCTGCAGCGTTCTGAGGCCTGGACACGTAGGAGAAAAACAAACACGCTGTATCCCCCTCCCCGCAGGAAGTCTCCCCAGACCCCCACACCTCTTGGGCAGACAAGAGGCTGCTCTCTAGGCTGCATCCTGATGCCTGGGCTGTAATTATCTCCCACTAGAATCCAAGCTCCTGGATAAGAGGAGCCGGTGATGCTGTAAGTGCGGTTTGCAGCCTGGGTCCCAGCAGTCAGAACCGACCGTGTCTGATGTTGTCCAGGAAGAAAACCTGCAGGAGGCTTTGGGGGGCAGCTCTGATTTCTCACCAGCTTCATAAGTACTGTGCGATATATCAGTGATTTCTTTGGACCCTGAGGAAAACCTAAACAGTAAAAATTACACAGATTGACTAAAACTGAAGGTTTCATGACCAGAAATGAATAGAGAAAAACAGGTATTGATTTTAAACCAACAAAGAAATCGGTGATGCTGACACACAGGGACTCCCCTGTGACTGACTTGTAGGGTTCTCAGAGGGAGAAATCGGCTCCCATATCTACATCTCTCAGCAACTGTTACTTAGAGCTGAGAAATGCATTTGCCTGTCAAGAAGATTCTCAGCCTGGGCTTGAAGACTTTAACAGTTTCCTGGATATCAGACCCGATCTTGTTGGTGGAAAGTGGAAGAATTTGGATTTTTCACCCTTTGGTAGCACATTAACTCTTTCAAACCACAGCCCTGTCTGAACACAGGAGAGCACAGCTACTGAGATGATGGCTAAGAGACAGGAAGTGGCAACTTTACTCTCTGGGGTGAACGGGTTCCTCTCTGAGGCTCAGTTGTTGCATTTTTCCCACTAGAGTCACAGATTGGAGGCCACTAGCAAGGAGTTTGGCGAGTACCATCTGCTGGGCCCACACAGCTGGTGACAGTGGAGTGAAAGAGGACTCCCTGCGTTTTTCTGGACCTCCTTCTCTCTTTCTTTCTGCTTTTATCATAATTTACTGATGATCGCACACCATCACCACTGCATAAGTCAATCTTTCCCCACAGAGTAAAGACCCAACATCCCTATCTATGCATCCCCCATTCATCCATCCACCCATCCATCATCCATCCATCCATCTACCCACCCATCCATCCATCTATCCATCCACCCATCTATCCACCCATCCACCCATCTATCCATCCACCCATCTATCCACCCATCCATCCATCTATCCATCCACCCATCTATCCACCCATCTATCCATCTATCCATCCACTCATCATTCTGTCCATCCATCCATCCACCCATCTATCATCCATCCTTCTTTTCCTTTGTGTATTCATTCATTCATTCATTTCCTTATTCAATCAACAAATATTTTAGGACTTCTGTCATATTTGGGAGAGAATGGTAAACGAAACAGGAAAGTTCCCTGACCCTGCAAGTCAACATATTAGTAGATGACACAGACAACTTGATAAATGATTAGAATAAACTCACAAACACTACATCAGGGAGAGAGCATGGTGCTGTGAGGGCATGGCTGAAGGGAACCCAACATTGTCTAGTGGATCGGAGACATCCTAGGATTCATCCAGGAGCAGAGGAAGCAAGAATTGAGCACGAAGACCTAAAAGCAAGAGAGCCATGGCAACTTGGAAGAAGGGTGAGAGGTTCACCCGGCCAAACGGCTGCCGTGACGGGGGTGGTGAGGAGTGATGTGGGAGGGGTTCTTCTTGGAAATTCATGGTAAGCAGTTTGGACTTTTAGCCACCGATGAGGGAAGACGCGGCTGACTTGAATCAAGTTGGGGATAGACACGGTCATACCTACTGTCTAGTGATGAGGTCCCAGCTTCCACCTGGGGAGGTGGGTGTCAGGGTGTGGACTGGAGAGGGAAGCTCTCGGGACGTTTCCAGCACCTTGGACAAGATGAGTGGGTGGTCATGGCCAAGCTAATCATGGGGCAGGTGGGGACACGACCTGGGAGCAGGTGTTCAGGGGTGGCGGACATGCTGGTGCAGAAGCTGGGGGGAGGCGTGGCTGCTTCCCAGGTGGAGCCCCTGGACGGTGGCGATGCGGGTACTGACAGAGTCTGGGGGAAAGGTGGTGAGTTTCATGCTGGAGGTGCTGGCTTTGTGTGTTATCACTGCACAAATAACAGGGGGTTTCGGCTGGTTGGATAGAGGGTCTAGGTGGGCCATAGAGCCTGAGGGGAGCAAGGAGCAGTTTCCCCCCAAAATTGAGACGTTTATTCTACTACCAATAGATGAATATTGTGATGCAAAATTTAAAGAAATTCTTCTTTTTTTTTTTCTTTTTTTAACTCTTGAATCATTTGTTTTGTGTTTGTTGGGGTCCTGAGTGCGTCCATAATCCCAGGTCCCTAGCAGAGGGTTGGGAAGTGCAGCCGAGGAGTTGAGGGTGCTGGATCCACAGGGCAGTTTGTGGTTCAGGGCCCCCCCTGGACACGGTGCATCCATGCTCCTTTCACTAAATCACATCAGCACCAGGTCAGAAAAAAGAAAACTCGAGGTGTGTTGTGATTTTGCAGATTAACTGAAAAATCAATCAGTTATTTGTGCTCTTCTAAAATTAAACATCTACTACGTTGAGATATGAGTGAAGGGCACTCACCAAGAAAAGGAGTTTGGGGCTTAGGACACTTGTGTGATTTTGAGTTATGCTGGGTTGGTTCGAGGGAACTCCTTTCCTTGGGAATTAACCAAGAGAAATGACAGAATTAAGAACGTAAAAGATAAGAAGATAAGTACATTTGAAAATTACTTTGTGACTTTGTTTCCACTGAATTTTTTCCTCTTTTTTTTCTTTTCTTTTCTTTCTTTCTTTTTGCTAAATTCTCTACTTAGTTGTAGAGAAAATTCCCATATTTTTTTCCTAATTCGAGAATGCCAAGTGAAACCGGGCTTGATTAACATTAATTGGATGTAGGAGACTCAGGCTTCAAGCTGTAATGAGCCCACTTAGGACATCACTTTGTACTGCGTGCTGTGATCTTCTGAAACGCATAGAGGTCTCTTTGCAGATAAGCACAATCTGTGTAAGATTAGCACGCCAGCCCTCATCTTAAACATTCAGAAAGCGCCATCTTCTGATGTGTGAATTCTGTCCCTAGAAGAGGCAATCACAGGAGGAACATGAGGAGAGGAGAATGCTTCTCTCCCCTGTTATGACCTATTTCATAAATTAGCAATTGTCAACAAATATGAAGGAAGAAACTTGTGGCCAAGAAGAGGGGGAGAGGATTAGTTTTAAGTCGAGTTACCAAGAAGCCCACTAAGGGTCCAGCCACAGTGAGCACTTCCGATGACAGTAGATGCTTTGAAAAGACTTATTTTTTTTAATTCAAATAGTTCTGTAGACTTGGTCTCTTGATATGACATAGACTGGCTCCTAAGAGACCCTTGGGCTCTCCTAAAAATTGACAAACTATTCAGAGTCACATTCCAGAATCAGAGGCCCTGTGCTTTCTGCAGAGGATGTGGTATCTAAAATCACAGCTCTCATACAGGGAACCAGGAAGTCTGGGAAGGCCCTGGACAACCTGGCCTGATAGACGCCCCATAGTCTCACAGTTAACTCTGACAGTCACTGCTGTTGGAAGCGCTGCCTGCTGCCCCATTGTAGACGAGGCCAGCTGGTCATGCACAGATTCTGTCTGTCCCCCCACTGCTGAAGACACACGTTAGCCAAGCTACGCGTTTGTCACCTCTGCATCCATATGCCCAAAGGCTGAGGGCAGGCATCACATTTATAAATCTAATCAGCAAGTAAATAAACTCTCTGTGGGGGTTTCCCTGGTGGCGCAGTGGTTGAGAGTCCGCCTGCCAATGCAGGGGACACGGGTTCGTGTCCCGGTCCGGGAAGATCCCACATGCCACGGAGCGGCTGGGCCCGTGAGCCATGGCCGCTGGGCCTGCACGTCCAGAGCCTGTGCTCTGCAACGGGAGAGGCCACAACAGTGAGAGGCCCGCGTAACACACACACACACAAAAAATAAATAAAAAAAAATAAACTCTCTGTGTAGCTCCTTCACCAATAAAATGTCATCTTTCATAAAAAACAATTTAAAAATATTAAGGTGACATCTGCACTGAAAATTACAGATATGCTTGAGTTGGCTTTTTGTAAGCTACTAGCTAGGAGCCTAATTTTGCCCCGATGATGATGTCACAGGCTGTTGATTTACGTGCATCTTTGCTCTGAGCGAGTCTGCTGAACAGCGCGCACGTAACACTGAAGTCTTGGCCTCTTCGTAGCAGCACCCGCTGCCAAGTCACGTGTGAACTGCTGTGGACACGGGTGAGTATGGTCCAGCCGCAGGGCTTCTCCCAGTCAGGATGAGCACTCAGAATAGCTTTGCCCCCACGATAGGCTGTTCGTGTTAAAGACACCTCGTCTCTGCTCATATAAGGCTATTGCAACACAAGATGTCCCTCTTTGAGCTCTGTCTTTAAAGAATACTTAGAGGTGATACATTTCTCCCTTTGAATATTGACTAATTCTTTTTAACATTTTTAATATTGAAAATTCTGATTAGATTCATAAACATTAATGAAAACCATTTTAAAGATTTTTTTTTCTTACCTGGATTTGGTTTTGAATTTTCGAAAATAAGCTTATAATAAACCGAGCAAACAAAAGCATAAAGAAACAAAGGTAATATTATTCTCCTCATCCTGTCTAAAAGTTCAGGTTTAATTGTATCCACACACAAGTGTATCTATGTCAATAGAAAACAGTTTTTTCTTGTGAACAATGCGATTACCATAAAGCTGTTCCCTGCAGCTCCCCTTTCTTACTTAATTGTGTAGCAGGACATCAGTCTGATCAAAATATCATGGTCTATCTCATTTTTTTAATAACAGCAGAATACTCCATGGTATGGTTTAGCCTTAATTTATTCTACCACTCATCTGCCAGTAGACATTTGGGTTGATCCCAGCGTCTTGCCGCTCCAGAAAGCATCTCTGTGCATCTGTGCCTGGATACCTGTGCTTTCATTTCTCTAGGAGGGATCCCCATATACTGGGCTGTTGGGTTGATGGGAACATCATTCAGAATTTGAATCAGTAATATCAGATTTCTGCAGACCACCGGCAGCTGTGGATGTTATCAATCTTTTGAACTTTTGCCGATTTCATTGGTGAAAATGTTGTATTATTTTATTGCACGTGTACCTGACTGCTAATAAGCCTTAGCATCTTTTATTTACTTTGTGCTTCCACTTGTGTGACCTGCCACCTCTGTTTTTGACACTTTTTCTACCTGGCTATCTTATTCTTGTCATTTCAACTCTCTTTACATTTGGGGGATATCAATTCTTTTTCTGTCATGTATTGTAAATATTTTCTCTGAGTCTATCATTTGACTGCTTACCACACTTAAGGTGCCTTTTGCCATATCAAAATTTTAAATTTTTGTGTAAGCAAGCCTGTTAATTTTGTGGCCTATTTATTTGCTCTGTTACTTTAGAAGTTCTACCCCATTTTAAATTAATAGTCACATAAAGCATTTCCAATGCATTTATAGTTCTTCTTAAAAATGTAGACCTTTATTCAACATGGAGCTTACATGTGTGTCCACTGCAGTGTCAGTTTGTCTATATTTGCTTCTACATGGATGCCGACTTGGTGGGCGCCCAGCTGAGTGAAACCACTTTGCTCACTGAGAGGCAGGTCTCTCTTTGTCACCTATGGTTTGCCGTACGTATTTGAAGCTGTTTCTAGGCTTCTTATTCCTTGTAGGTGATCTGTGTTGTTTTTATTTTTTTCTATTTCTGTGCCAGTGCAATACGGATTTGCTAACGTTAGCTCTATAGTAGTGAGTTTTAATATCAGTAGGGCACGACCTTTACTTGTTTAACGATTATTACATTTTTTTTCCAAGTGAACTTTAAAATACATTTATCAAACATTCCACCTGCCCAAATTAACCTATCCAGGGGTTGCCTGGAGATGCACCAAATTCTGCTTGTGGGTTCAGTCACCTTTCTAATCCCCTTTTCTCCTCCCAGAGCATCTGTGTCTCTCCACATGTTCAAGACAGACTCTATTTCTGTTGATTTATGTCTGCCTTCAATTTCTGTGTCAATGTGGTGACTGCTAATAAAATGAAAAGCAGTTAATTGTGGTATATTTTCTTGAATCCAACCACCTCATTGAGTTCTTAGTAATTTTAATATTCCTTAGAAATTTTCTCCTGTTTCCTTGGTATGAAATCCTTTCATCTGCAAATAAGCATCCTCTCTTTTAATGTTTATGCACATAATGTTTGGCAATTAACTCACGTGTTGACTCCTAAATAATTTGACTACCACTGGTGGTGATGGACACCTTTTTCCTGATCTTTGTTCAGTGCTATTAATATTTTACCACTGAGTTTGACCTGTGCAGTTGAAATTTGGTAGCTATTTGTGTATATTTTATGTTGAAAATTGCTATAAAATTTTAGCTGTTGCTTTTCCATCATCTTTTTTTTATAGTAGTTATTAATTAATTTATTTTTGGTTGTGTTGGCTCTTAGTTGCGGTGCACGGGCTTCTCATTGCGGCGGCTTCTTTTGTTGCAGAACACAGGCTCTAGGCGAGCACAGGCTCAGTAGTTGTAGCACGTGGGCTTAGTTGTTTTGCGGCACGTGGGATCTTCCTGGACCAGGGATTGAAACCGTGTCCCCTGCATTGGCAGGTGGATTCTTAACCATTGCATCACCAGGGAAGTCCCTCCATCATCTATTAATATATTTTTAAATTTATTGGTATAAAACTGATGTTGATAATTTTGTTTAAATAGATTGTTAAAATGGACATATACAACTAAGATATATTAGACATATTATGTCTTTTACACAGAATAATCCTCACTGCCACTGACCATGGATCACACTATCATGGATCATGTCTATATCGATTCTTGCAGCAATCCGTAAAGTTAGGCACTGTGAATAATACTCTTCCCATTTTGAACTCAAAAGTTTAGAAGCAAAGAGATTTTACTGAAATGTCATAAATAGAGAACGGGGATCAAATCCCAGAACTGGTGGTTTTTCTGGTTTCTGTTACTATCTTCTAAACATCCAGAAAGGAAAGGTTTTTTTACCTAGAACTTTTATGATACTTTTCAATAAAAATAATTTCATATATTAATGAGTTAGTTAAATTACCACAGTAAACCTCTTAGGTAGCATTATTAATACAATTATTTGGAAAAACTCAGACAGGATTAATGATTTACTTAATTTCATGAAACTTATAAAGAGAAAACTGAGTTTAAACTCTGTTCTCTGACTCAGAAGTCCAAAATCTTCCCGTTACATTACTAAGCAAGTACAGGCTGTCACGTGGATGCAGGAAAATGCCATTATGGTTCTAACCTTCCGACCCGCAGACGCACGCATGGGTGTGCCTTCATGGGTGTTTCCATCATTCTCTGCTCAGTGGTGCGTTCGCCCAGTGGAACCTCACACCAGGGCACAAGAGCACAAACTACCCATATCTGAACAGCAAAGCTCAATTCACAGAGGTTATGCTGCAAGAAAGAAACAAGACACAAAAACGTGCACGTTGTGTGTTTCCATTGTATAAAGTTCAAGAACAGAAAGACTAATGGACATCAGTGGAAGTCCCCACAGTGGTTGCTGCGTAGGAGGAGTAGGAAGGGACATTCTGGAATGCCGACTGCGTTCTCTCTGGTTGGATGTTTTCTAGATTGGCACGGTGATAATACGGGTACATGCACAGTGAAACATTATAGAGTTGTACACATAATACTAGATCATGTTACCCAGTTTACTGCATGGATGGTAAATCTAGGCAAAAGAGCTTTAAAAAAGTATTTGCTTTGTATTTAAATAAAAGGTATTGCCTTCGGTGAGGGGGTCCTTTGACTAGTTGTGAAAGAGACTTTCCTGTGGTGTGTATGCACGTGTGTACACATGTATGTACCAAAGTCTGGTGACGAAATACGTATACAATTTAAAGCAGAATCTACTTACTTGGTTAACGTTACATGGCAATTTAGCTCTTTAGAAATGTACAAACCCAAAGAGTTATGTGGGGTACAGGGTACTGAAGGTTTCCATATTGCTGGTCTAAAATGTATGGAAACGTCTGATGTGTGTGGCAGGGAGATGACGGTGCATGTTGATTATAAATTCTCTGAAACACACAGAAAGGAACTTTCAGTCATGAAGACACACTTGTTGCCTGCTCCATGCTCTAAAAAGAACTCAGCACACAAACACGTGAATTTGTAAAATGCATAAATTAAGACGTCATTTTGGACATTCTTACAGCAGTAGGTCCAGCACCTGCCTGACAATGTCCAGTAGAAGAGAAGGTCGTTTCTGGAAAGAGCCTCATCAGAGTGAGAAAGCCTGCAGCAAAAGTCTTGTTGTCTTCTGTCGGCTCGAGTAGATTACAAATCCACTTCTGAATCAATCCCTCTTATCAGGATAACGTCTCTGCTGACTTTCTTAGGCCCCCCTGTTTCCGACCAATTCCATGTGCGGGGGAGGAAGTTATCCTTATAAATACAATCCAACCAGGGCCCACTCCTTCCCCTGGACCCTGATGGAATATATGGGGGGACCCCAATGTCTACTTCAAAGGGCAATTCTTCCAGTCACAGAAGCATTCTTCACAGTTGGAGCTATAGGTTCCTTTAATTCAGAGCAAATCGAGTGCGAACATCAAAATGCATCCTGTGCTCTATTGAGCATGATTGCCTGTTGAGTACCAGCACCGTCTCTAGGCCTCAAGTAACCCACAAAAGGGGGCACCACGGCCTGAGAGCAGGTTGACCAGAAAGACAAAGAAGGGACTTTCCTCCCAGGGGAGCATGAGGGGGACCAGGAATAAGAGGAGAGCTGGGGTCCTGCTCTCCCTGCCCAGTGAGAGCCATTGTCCACAGGGAGAGATACTGTTCCCTCACATCCTGAGGTCTGCACTCCATATGAAAATATTTTATAGCTGCGCGTAAGCCACTTATGCTTATTATTGATTTCTGGTCTGTGGCGCCGTTGCTAGAATGGATGCGTCTCTTTGGATGCTTGGAACGTCAGTGGAAATTCAGTCAGATTCTGCTCTGGACTCACTTCGTGATACTTGAGGTTATCTAGGCTGATTTGTAATATTAATGTTCTTCTCCACTTTACTTCTCTACCCTTTCCTTCTGATTCTCTCCTTTAGCTGCAGCACAAATGTGTACCAGAAAAGGATGCCATTGTACAACACTCGTAATTATTTCTTTTGAAAACTAAAATATTTCATGATATTTCTAATTACTTCCTAATTCATTTTTTTGTTACACTTAGGTATGCGTGTCTTGGAGGGAAACACAGGGTGGGGAGTATTTCACAGAACTTTGAAAACACTCCAGGATTTCCCTGTCCCTCGGCTAGATTTCCACTCTTCGCAGTAACTACCCCAGACACCACTCTCTGCTCCTCCCCCGAAAGCTGCACAAAGCCCTGTCCCTGTGGCTCTGGCCCTTCCTTGCACTCGGGGAGCTCTCTCTCTCTCTCTCTCTCTCTCTCTCTCTTCATCTCTCTCCCCACCTCCCTCCCTCCCAGCCCCACAGTTCTTCCTAAAAGGCCAGGAACCCACCTGACAAACACAGAATCCCCAGATGATGGGGAAGGATAAAAAGCTGTGTGCAAACCCAGCATTCTCTTGGATGGGGATCAGAGGAGGAACAACTCCTAGCTCTCACACATTTGTAAATTTTGTCCATGTCCCAGGATTATACAACAGCCCAAGTGCAGTTAATTTACATTTTTCTTGAATATTCTATTTTGTTTAGAAGGTTGGGGCTCTTAAAGACTTAGACCCTGTGCATGAATTACTCTGTAAAGCATCGGTGCTGTACAAATGCCAGGCACTCACTCCAACCGCTATGCAGAGCAATGCGGACTTATTTTTCTAGCCCTCCCGTTGTCATAATGCCCGGCCCACACAGACATTCCGTGACAGTCACAGCTCCTACACCCCCAGCGTTTACTGTGTTCCAGGCCGGTTCCATTGCTTGGAACCTTCAGAGCCCCTGTGCAGGAAGTAATGATATTATTCTCATACTACAGATGAGTAAAATGAGGCACAGAAAGGTCACATAAATCGTCCAGGATGACACTTACAGAAAGAGGCATCACTTGGATTCAAATCTAGACAGTCTAAGGCTGGCGCCCTTACTTCCACGGTGAATGCTTGGTGATTTTATTTTAGCTTCGGATGGTAAGGTAACGTAAATACTACAAGCAAATCCAGGCAAAACTGGTCCCAGATAGAGATGCCAAAAACTGTTAAGAGGAGGAGAATTTGAGAAGAGTAAAGTAAGATCTTACCTCTTCTCATGGGTGCTCCCAGGACCCTGGGGGCGGTGTCCTGCTGAGGCGCTATTTCCTCTTCCTTTTCATCTCAGGAGGAGGAAAGAATCAGGAATGTGAGCAAGAAGGACGTTGAGATCTCCTACTACTGGCTCCCCTCCGTGCCTCCAGCGGGTGGCCAGGGGTGGACAGGAAAGTGTTGGGACAGCACGGTGAATACTGTACCCACCAGAACCCCAAGTGATTTCAGGGAGACGATAAAAATGACTGTCAAGTCCAGTTGTTTTTAGTGTCAAATAATTTTTAAAGAGTTAAATTATAGAATGATAAAACTTTGACAGTAAGTCAGTCAGACTTGCTCAGAGGCACCTTGACTTCTAAAATCAACAACTTCCTGGGGTCCCCGTGTTCGCAGGCGCCCGGCTGGATGTGGCAGTTACCGCCACCTGGTGGCTGAGAGTCTAAAACGCCAGTAGCTCAGAGCTGACTTCAGGTCGAATCTGCAAGAGGGGTCAGTGGATTGAAATACCAGCCAGGGAGCCGGCAGGCAGTGAGAAGGGATAATACCATTCGTGTGTGTGTGTGTGTGTGTGTGTGTGTGTGTGTGTGTGTGTGTGCATGTGAGATGCAGTCTTTTCCACATTCAGGGGAGGAGTAACAAGGTCTAATCCTCTACAATCTACAAATTCCCCAGATTCTCGATTTCCCGTGTTTTTGTTTAGCTCCAGGCCTGGCCTGTGGTTGAAAGGGCACCGATTCCTGGCCGCCCCTCGCCCCACCCCGTTCTTCACCAGCATAAGCGCCTGTATTCAGTGCGTGATCATTTAGGGTTAAGAGAGTGAGATGGAGAACAAGCACTGTATTGACTTTGCAATTATTTCATAAAATAAAAATAAATAACAGAGCCCTTACTGGAAAGTTCAATGTAGTAGAAAGAGGAGAGGAGCCATAGGTAAGGAGTCTTTTTTGAAACGAGTTAAGTTATAGTCATGCTCTTAGGCACTTTTCCAGCAGGAAGTGATTACTCCTTGTAACCTGCACTGCACACGGGGAGACAGGCCCAGGTGGCCCTGGATGTTCCCAGAAATAAGTGGTGGACGGTGACCTGCCTGGGCTGGGTTTGCAGGGGCACAGAGCACGTACCATTAGGGCCAAGATGAGGAAAGCAGGGAGCACAGTAATCAGCACACGTTCCTCCTGGAAAAAAGGCTTGTAACACTGAACTTGATTATTAGTAAAATCACATTTTAACGAGGCAGTCAGGGAGGGCTTCCTGGAGCAGACACCTCTGCCCGTGGCACGTGCAGAGTGGCATCCTGCCCGGATCTGTGATGAACCTGAGGGTGGTTCCTCAGGCCCACCTCCAGCTTCCTTATTTTCCTCACCCCTTCTTTTGTTTTACACACACACCACACACACACGTTTCCCTTCTCGGTCTACTGGCGCTTTAGCAAACCAAACTTTCTCATAAGTGACCCACAGTCATGATTTTTTTAAACACGCACTTTATGATCAATATGTTGAAAAGTTAATGTCGCCTAGTTCAGATATTTGAAATAATAAGTTACAATTAGATTAAAGAAAATGCACATGTAAAAATGTATATGCTCGAGTCTCATTTCCAACAAGATGAAACTGATATCAGTGTGTCCCGTGATCAGGCTAGTTGTAATGTCAACCACTGTCACCACCAAGGGACAAAGAAGTGACAAACTGGTTCTAAACCCAGACAAGCCTGGACGCGGGGCCCTTACTCTAAATGCTGTGCCATGCTGCTTCTACTGCAGGATTGAAAATGAAGATTTTTCTTACAGTGTGGAAAAATGACCATTTAATCCCTGAAGCATGTGTTAGAATTCAAAGCCATTGCCGGTGTCCCACACTGTGATAAATTTTTAATATATCCATTACACAAAAACCGAGTTTTTAGTTTCCCTTAATTGCTTCGTGGTTAATGACTTCCAAATAAGATGAGATATTTATGAGTTTTTACCTTATGCCACATCCCTCACAGATTACTATTTATTTATGGTAAACATGAATTCCTAAGTGTCTCTTTATGTAGGTAAAAAGCACTTTGTAACATTTAAAGCACTATTACTATATTATGATTTGTTCCTAGAAAGTTGTTCTCTTACTGTTCTTATCCATTTGTATTTGCCCGTGTCAAACATTGAAAACTGTGTGTTATAATTTTCTGTGGGTACGAGGCCCCTGACTCTGGGTCAGCAAAGGGCTTCACTGTGATGGCAGCCCAACCCCCGGTGGGCACATTATGCTCTTCTCACCCTCAGGTTCTTAACTTTACCACGTGGCTGACTATTTAACCTAATGGATGTAAGAGCAAGAAAACCGGGGCAACTCAGCTCCCTGAAATATGCTCCCAGTTATACACAGGTCTCCTGATTCACTCACCTTTCTTCTGGAAGATGGCTTGTCATTCTATTTACCTTCTTTTATTTTATTAAGTAAACGCCAGTGTTCTACACTTGAAACAACAGTTGTAGAATGTGTATTTGGAATTTTTTTGCGGTAGTTGATTTGGGATGGGGAGGGAGTGGTATCTGATGAGTGATTGCTAAATGTAGATGATTTGTCCTTTTGTTGTAGCCATTCAAGCTTCATTAAAAAAAAAACAAAAAAACTCGAAGAAAAATGTCGGAATTATTTTATATTGACTGGTAGCACCCTGGGGGCTGTGCTCGATGGAATTTGTTTTCATTTCATTGTAAGATTTAAAATCCGAGGAATGTTCAAATATTTCAAATGGCAGTCCACCATCAGGTCAGTTCACAACCCTTCTTTATTTAAATTAGGGCCTCCTTATTTTTGGTTGTATGGCCACTAGTCATCTAAGTAGAGTTTCTTTGGGAATTTCCAGAATCATTGATTTTAATAACTTTACTGAGCCTTCTGTGTACCTTCATAATAACGTGAAGACATAGATAATTGCAGTTTTTGCGTCAATTATTTTGCTTAAGTTACCTTCAGTTAGGTCTGCAATCAGGACCTGATTTTCTCAGTTATTTTATTGATTGATATATTTGAACGTATTTTAAGTAATTCTTCACATTGAGTATCTTGAAGCGAGCGAGTCTGGAACGCGGTGCCTGTAGGATTCCGTGATGAGTGACTTTTTCATCTTCCTCTGGGTTCAAGGGAAAGCTTTTGCATCCCATAATTCCTGCTGTAACTCTCCACATAGCCTTGGTATGAGATAGCTACTCAGAAATCATTATAACTGACTGAACATAGCGATAGAACAAAAACCTGACAACAAGCAATTATGTTGATCATATGGTGCGGGGGTCTATATGAGCTATGTGAGCGGGTTTGTCACTGTGTCGAGTTCGTACCCCAAACACAAGCAAAACAGTGATGATAAGCGTAAAAGAATGAGAATCATTTGCTGACTGTCCACGGCCCAGCGCATCATCTGGGGAGCCGCCACCGTTGCCTTCCTATCAGCAGACCCCTCGCTGCTCTTTGGCTCTTAATTCCAGTATGTTTAATATTTTCTTACTTTTATCTGATGATCTTCCTCCAATCATGATTTTCTCATTCAGTTCAGTTAATATAATTAACTCAGTATAATGAGGGATTAAGGAAAAGTTGCATCCAAAGGGAGTGCCCATAAATTGTGTTTATAAATCTTAGGACCCTAATTAGGTCCCGCCAAGGACTTGGCAAGTGCTGTCTCCTGCGGGGCCCCGGTCTGCCGCCCCCGACTCCCCCCCGCAGCTCACTGATACCCGCAACGTGCACAGGGGCCGGAGGTCTCCAGGGCCCCCAGGGTCCCCCAGGAGTGGGGAGCTCTGGACCACCCCTCCACTGCAGCCAACTTTATCTGGCTTAGTTCCTCGTGATTCTTCATCATGTCTTTTACCAAAAAAGAAAAAAACAAGAAAACTATTTTAAAATAATAGGATGACCACACCTTGTGTTGTAAAGATCACTGCTGTGCTTCATTTGGACTAAGGTAGAAGACATTCACGAATCAGTGAGGACATCGTTGCCTGCCGGCTCAGGGAAGAGGCTCTGGGGGCTTAAATGGAGGAGCAGGTGGAGGGGATAGAAAAGGTGAAAGGACGGAGTGGGGGGGAGCATCGCAGAGGGACGGGGTTAGTGGCTTCAAAGGACCATTTCCTGCTCTGCCTAGTGGCTCTGTGGGCTGACCACACCCCCCTGGGTCAGTCTCCCTTACAGCTGCTCCTGCCTTGCTGACAGTTGGCAGGTGTGGCCAGGGTTGTCTGAAGGTACCTGGTGCCATGTCCAAGGGCCTGCTTCACTCATGTCTTGCCACCGGGCCAGGAGCTGAAACGGGTGAGGGGTGGCTGCAGCCTTCTCTCCACGCAGCTCCTCCCCACAGCTGTCCCGGGTTCCGCCAGGCGTGGTGGCCTCGAGATAACCAGAAGCTTTACCCGTCTGGCTTCCCCAGGAGGGATAGTTCATGTGGACCCGTACAGAGGCAGTAAGACATCATATAACCTCACGGTGCAGCCACGCAGCATCAATTCCGCTGCATCGCGCTGACTGAAAGAGAGTCATGGGCCTGGCGAAGCCTCGGGAGAGGGGGCCACACAGAGCAGGCGTCCCAGGAGGCAAGGCTCGTCGGAGGCCAACCCTGGAAGTCCAGTTACATGGCTTGCAGAGGAGTTGAATATGGAAGGTGATTGCCCGTGGCTCCAGGGACCACAAGCCTGAAGGGTCAGAGCCATCGCTGTGGCTGAGATCACCCAGGATCAAGGGTAGAGAATGAGACGAGGACATGGGATTGAGGAGCACCCACACTTGAGAGCTGGGCATGAGTGGGAAGAAAACAAAGAAATGCTCTTTAGGAAAGTAAGAAGGATTCAGGAAGGCTCCATATCATGGAAGTCCAGTCAGCTTCAAGCTGAGGACAAAACATCCCCTCCACGAGAGTCTCAATCCCCCGATGGGCCCAGCCTTACTCATGGCTCTATCCCCACGCTGGCACAAGGCGTTTCAAGAGTAGAAGGCGTTCAGTAAATGATGGATTGAACAGCTTCACAGATGAGTCAGATCCTTCAGGCTCCTCCAGGTCCGCCGACCAGACATAATGCAGCCAACACTCCAGGCATCTGTTCCTCACCTGCACGGGACTGTGCTCAGGGCAGCTTTCATGCCACAGTCCCACCCAGACCCCAGACTCTTCTTGTCCTCTCGTCCCACATGGGACAGAGCAGCAGGAGGCCAGGTGACCTCTTCCTACGCTTACTCAGCCCGTTGCCCAGGCCCTCCTCTTGGTGGACACTCAATAAATAATTAGCAAATTAACTTGAATTGCCTTTTCAGTACAGGTTTAAATACTTGGCTGGAGTTGCCATCTCCGCAAGGTCACGGTTTCCTAACTGAGTCCCAGAAACCATCAGTGTCGAGGTACAAGCCCTTTGCTGAGCCCACGGTTCTCTGACAAGTTTATAAAGACACAAGACGACACAGTCCCCACCTTGAAGTTGCTGAAAGTTTTGCTGTAGAAATTTTATAAATTCATTTCTTAAGAACAAATATATTTGACACCTACTATGTGTTGTCTGTTTGGGGTGCTTGGGAGACATCAGGGACAAACTGACAAACACACGTGGCTTTTCTGGGATTTACATCCTAGCGGCACCCAGATAATAGCTTTGTAAGTAACTAAATCACACTGCATTTCAGAAAGGTTTCAGTGCTGTGAAGGAAGAAACACAGATGAAGAATGACAACGAGTGCTGGCCAGAGGGGTGGGCAACATTCTATATAGGGGGTGGGTGTGGAACTGGGACAGGTAGGCAGTCTCGCAGGAAAAGAGGGAGCAAAGCCGGCCTCCCAGCACCAGAGGACATGTGTTCCAGGCAAGGAACAGGCAGGGCACAGACACTGACGCCCCAGGTGCATGAAGAACACAGAGAGTCTTGGAACCCGGAGGAGAACGTACATATCCTGACTTAAAGAAAAATTATAAAGGAAGAGGGTTGGTGCTCCAGGCAAGGAAAGAGAGCAAATAGCCAAGGACATGGAAATCATGGTGATCTGCGTACAGGATGAGGAAATCTGGAAAACCTAGACGTCACCCGAGTGCCGAGCTGCGTTTCACTGGTCTTTCCTGCTCCTGCCTTCTTTCTGGAGATCTGGGATCTGGACATGTGTATCACTCACTCATTCCCTGAATCATCATTCATTCATTCAAGGAGGATTTATGGAGTGCCTCTGATATTCCGGAGTGAGATAGTGGACTCGATGCAGGGCCCCTGCATGTATGGTCTCCTGTGATAAACATACATCAAATGCCCAAAAAGTCAATCAATATCTGGGTACCAAGTGTGGACAGTGTCTCAAGGAAGAAAGGTCAGCAGACAGGATGACAAGGAGCCCGTCTGGAAGGGAAAATCATAGAGGCTCCCTGTGGGAGGAGGCGTCTCTTCTGAAACCTGAAGCAGGGGGACGAGAAATGTGTTCAAGTCTCTCATTTACCAACATAAGCCCGACTCCCAGGAAAAGTGGAGCAGCCTTCACAGCCACCATCGGGGAGAATGTTCTGAGTAAGAACACTTCCCTTGCGAGTCGGCGCAGGGGTTTTCTGTTTCTGTCTATACCGAGAAATGGCACTGGGATTTGGAGGAAGAAATGATCATTTGCTCCACCCGTGATACACTAGTGGCCAAGTAGAGAGTTCCTGTGAGCCCACACACGGGGGTATGCCCCATGCGATCCCCAAGTTCATTTTCCTGATCTGGACAACTGAGGCAACCATATCTGTATAACTTTTATGAAGGTGAAATGAGACAATGTCTGTGAAACGCCCTGACCCAGAACGTTGAGCGCATTTTCAACGTGATGTGGGCAGAACGTTACCAGCACTTATGAGGCAGAAGGATGGGGTGCAGCAGCCACGCTGGGGGCCCCCCACATCACTCCCCGCTTGTTTCCAACAGGCTTCCTACCAGAAGGCTCGTCCAGGTGGACAGCCCACCCTGCCACCCGGTGAACTTGCAGGAGCCCCCCTACCGTCCCCGGACGATGCAGTGGCCTCCAGGGCAGGAGCTGCTCTGCTGGGTCAACTTTAGTGCTTAGCGTGTAGGAAGCTGGTCTGACTCCTAAGCTAGTGGGAAGATGAGGAAGTCATTCCCCCGTTCTGCTCCCAAAATGGAGCCACACCTGGTCTCCAGTGTTTGTCTCACTCAGGTGCAAACTCAGGAGGAGCAATCAAGACAGAGACTTACCTGTTCCCTCGGTCCCCGCAGGAGACAGTGTCACCGCTGCCGTCATCATGGTGACCGTCACGGTGACGGGGCAGCGGGTGTGTTCCAGGGTGTGGCCGGCTGTGCAGTCACCACCATGGTCACCACATCCGCCCCACGCAGCATGCTCTGCAAAGAGACTTACTCCACCGACCTCATGAACTTGCCGGGGTCCAGGTCACATGGCTTCCAATACATCTGTTGGAGTGAGACCGTCCCCAGACCTCATCCTGCCCGGATGCCTGCAGGATGTGATCGGCAGGTGTGCGGAGACCTGCTCAGTCCCTATGATGACTCCCCTGCCCAGGCCCCGGCCGCCGGACCCCCCAGTCCTCTGCAGACTTGCGGGCTGCCACATTCCTGGTGTGTCTGTCAGGTTCTCTCTGACGGTGGTGCTCTCGCTTCTCGGGACGCTGGCAAAAGGCCCACGTCCCCGAGGTCCTTGCCTCAGAGAGCACCCAGCGCGGGCTTCTACTGGGAAAGGGGTCACTCCTGCCGTGGCGCTTCACCTGAGCGATGACAGAGCAGGTAAGTCACTCACGACCCAGGGAGCAGGCCCAGCCCCGCAGCAGGCGTGCCCGTGGGACCTGCGCAAGGTTTCCGGAGCCCAGGCGGACTCGCTCGGTGTGGAGGTTTCCCTTCTCCTCGGGACATTTCCAGACATCTATACACAGACGTGTGGTGAGGGTAAATGTCCTCACGCGGTCCAGCTCATCTCGTGCGTCTCTGCTCGGGGCTGTATCCCATCCTAGGTGATGCCACAAGTATCACCTGGCGATTTGCGCTGCGACCCCGTGATCCCAATAAGACGTGCCCTGCACACTGCAGGCGTGACTCCTCTCTGTTGGTGAACGCCCTTGTTCTTCCACACTCGCAAAAGTAAACGTGAACGTGGGTCCCAGCTCCTTAAGGAGGCGCCTTGCGAGGCTTGCGCTCCCCTCTTTACCTCATCGAGTGTTTGCTAAATCTCCCCCCACCCCTCCATCCCCTCTGGGAGCGAGGCCTGGGGTGTGGCCGTGTGAGGGGGATGGACAGACAGCCCCGCTGCGCTCCGTTCAGGTGGAGACGCCGGGGAGGCCGTGGCCCACCAAGCTCAGGAGCTCTGAGCCGGTGGCAGAGCTGAGACGCACGTCTTAGGGTCAGTGTCCTGTACAGGCTGTCACAGCTGCCACCGGACTGAGCCCCTGAGGGAGAGGACACATGGGTCCTGGACTCTGATGCTGCTCCGGGTCGCCGTTGCTGTCACCTCCCAGTCTCCAGCCGCCTAAGGCTCACAGCGGTGGCCCCCAAGGGACTAGTCCTTGGTCAAGGGCAGTGCCCCCAAGGTTACGCCCCCTCCCAGGGGACCTCCAGCAGGTGGGCCCTGGGGGGCTATACCAGCTGTCAGAACACACCTTCCGGCCAGTGTGTGCAGCGCAGGGGGCGAGCAATTCGGGGCGTCCTTCCGTGGAGCCCTCCCGGGGTAAACGCCCCAGGACGGCCCTGGCTGGCGGCACCGGAAAGCGCTCACAGCTCGTGAGGACTCAGTCCTTACAATTAGGACTTTGCAGTCAGAGCTTTCCCACAAGTTTCCGTGGTTAATGTAATTACCTCTGAGGGGCAGCTTTGACAGCAGTGAAGTGGAATCCACAGATTTTCAGTGACAGGAAGTGTCCAATTCGAGCTGCATCCCTTTGCCCTTGTTATGACACTGCAGTGTACAGACGGGGACCATCACAATGCTGGCAGGACAGCAGGCAGAAAGAGCGAGGGCTGCACAGGCCAAGTCTGGAAAATCGTGCATTTAATAGCAAATCTCAACTACAGCGATCTCTAATGTATTGTACGGTGTCGCCAGAAGTATAGCAGGTGTGGCAAATACACTCCGTGGATCTAGATAATAGAATAGGTATTCAACATCCAAAAAGAAAAAAACAATTGCCGCAAGGGCTATAAAATCAGATGGTTTACACGTTTAGATAAAACAAAATAAAAATAAGGATGACATAAATAAGTGACAAGGAAAAACATACGTTGAATTCATACAGCAATCTTTGCAGTAATTTAGGTCAATCCTATTTGCTAATGCCTTTGCTGAGGAGTGGCTTCTGCTGGCTTTGGCATCACTGGTGCAGTAGGAGAAGGCAAGGCATGGAAGCTGCCCGTCCACAGGGCTCCCTGGGAAACTGGGGTCGGTGGCAGGGAAGACAGTCCTCCTGAGAGAACGCAGGTAAGCAGGCCTCGGGAGGCGGTCAGGATAGGATGGAGCTCGACGGAGGAAAGTGTGAATAGACTTGAGGGGTGTTTGTGGGTCGTGACAGGGGACACGATGCTGAGTCTGTCCCTAAACACCTGCGCAACCTCTGGGGGTGCTGAACCCAGGGGCAGACAGCACGGCAGGCTCCTCTGTCCCCCTCCAACTGCCTCCCCCATCCCGGAGTCGGGGTGCAGGGTCCGTGCCTCACACGAGGGCCTTCTGAAGCCGGGAGTGAAGCTCTCCACTCACCCATATCCAGAGCACGCAGAGGACAGGCCAGCCTGCGGGTCACGTTGGCAGGAGTGAAGCTCGGCCACCGGCCGGCGACGCCTGCATCCTCCACAGACATCCCGCACAGTCTTCGGGAAGGAACAGATTCTGAGAAGGTTCTGGACGGGCTGAGTCATCAGCGTCAGTGGTGGCGCCTTCGGGGAGCCTAGGGAGGGGCCCGGCCATCGCAGGCGCTTCCTGTTCCTCCACGTGCTGGGGGTGCGGCTGCCCTTCCACCCCCTTCACTGCCACCCCCATGGCCCCAGTCAGCTCTGAGGGCCCTCTCCCCTCCGAGAACTAGAAATAAA
Source organism: Monodon monoceros (assembly GCF_005190385.1). Lineage (NCBI taxonomy): Eukaryota > Metazoa > Chordata > Mammalia > Artiodactyla > Monodontidae > Monodon > Monodon monoceros. The sequence goes on from NW_021703775.1 coordinate 86,851,522, forward strand.
TTCAATACAATCCCTTATTCTCAGAAAACTAGCTCACAGTCTGCTTTAGTTTAAAATATCTTGTCACTGTAGTTGCTGTCATTTACAACGGCGTCAAAAAATTAAGAAATGCTGAGAAGACCCTGCAGAGTAAAGAAGATTAAAACTCTTCGGAAGGTCCTCTGTCCTGGGGCTGGAGATCAGCTCTGCCTTCTGAGGCCAGCGGCACCGGCAAGCTACTCTGGGGGTTTTCGATGCTCAGCTCTTCACAGAGGTGGTGAACTTTTCTCTAATGGGTCAGACAGTAAATATCTGAGGCTTCACCAGGCAGATGGTCTCTGATGAAGCCCCTCAGCTCTGTTTGGTGGCACCAAACAGCCACAGTCAGCACAGCAGCGAGTGGGTGGCTGTGTGTCAATAAAACTTTATTTACAAAAGGAGACTGAAGTCCAGATGTGGCCCCTGGACCACTGATGCAGAGCCCTGCATGACTGCACGAGGTAGATGGTGTTTGACATCACTGGTGGGGCCCCCTGGTGATTCGACCCCCTGCCAAAGCCTGCACCGTCATCTTGGACCTCCAAATTGTATTCACAATGTGTATCCTTCTTTGCCAGCACTGACTCTTCCTGACCCATGTGCCAGGTCCTGGGCTGGTGCCCCTGAGCATCGCATAGTGGACTATAGTTCTCAGCACAGCTGTGTGGAGTAGGAGTCGTGGGCTCTGCCGTATAGACGAGGAGCCTCAGGCTCCCTGAGGTCAGCTAATGGGCAAAGACCACGCTGGGCTGACCCACGGCTGCTCCCTCTGGCCCCACGGCCACCCTCTCAGCCACCACGCTGACCTCTGGGCAGTGGAAGGCCCTTCTGTCCCCGGTAAAACCACTGGCTGCAGGACGTAGGGCAGGCTTAGGAGCACATAATAAACCCAACCCTGGACGTATTGAATTCTCAGTGTCCGGAAAACACGTGACTCTTCAATTGCTTATATTTTTTAAATTTTTCCAGAAGCTAGGAGGGCGTGTCCTGAGTACTTGAGTGTAGCTGTCTAAGTCATGGAGCTTTCACTCATGGGAATGGATCTTATTTTAATCAGGGTCTTATATATAGAAGCTATACTGAATGCACCGCCCAGCGTAAAGGAAAAAGAAAGCAACCAATTACCATAAACTCTTTATCTAGCTCTCTCTAGCATATTCCCCTAAAAAAGGAAACGTGAGTTTTCCCAAGGAAGCAGGTGCACACAGGGTGCTCGCTCATGGCCTCAGACCAGCACTGAGAGGGCTTAGACTGGTCCCCCCAGTGAGACAGCCACATGGGGTCACACAGGGACACGGGGTTCCTCTAGCCAGTCAAATGGGCACAAGCCACTCACTTGCAACTTGAAAGTATTTAACTTTGGTTTCAACCAACAATTGCTTTAAAGAAATGCGCATCCCTCATTATTTTCAATGATTCCTCCTGCCTTGGTATAAAAATGCATCACGCATATATAGCCTAATCTTTTTATTGAAATTCATTAAGTTGTTTGTTTGTTTTCCCTGAAATGAACCACAGAAGGCACACACAAAACTCCATCTTTATTCCATGTTACTTCATAAGGTGATTTGTTGGGGCCTCAGATCTGTCAGGAGTCTCGGAACAATTCACCTCCCCAAACATCTGTTCATCCTGCAAATACGCAAAAGTACAAAAGCGATGAATAAGGAATTCTTGAGAGTATATCACGCCTTCCTGTTAAAAGATTTGAAAGCTCTATGAGAAACATGTTGTCTAATCCCTATTAACTCTGTCCCCACTGATAAGTCTTGCTTTTAAAAAAAATAGCCCCTTGTCATAAGGGAAAAAAATCCAAAAATAAGAGCACAGTGAACACAAACAGAAAGCAATTGCTCATATGCCATGGGCAGAAATGCAGAGGAGAAAAAACAGAGTATTAACAAAGTTTTATTATTCCTCCAAAGTTCAGGATAACAAAAGAGGGAGGAAGAGAGGCCATCCATCCGGGAGCAGCCTGAGGGTTTATTTATCACTCCCTTCTCACGTCAAGATGCAGCAACACCCGTTCCTGGTGTGGAAAATAAACCCTCCTCCTAGTGTCTCTGATGCCCTGTTCTGCCGTCTCCTTCGAGCGGGTCCTGAGTGGACCGCAGAGCACGAAGCTTCAGATCTGCCATGGTCCATGGCGACATACTTATTTCCTTCCACTGATACCACACGGGAGCTTTTGCAAAACGACACCATTAAATCACGTTTTCTGAAGATTGAGTCATCCTTGCCTTAGGTATAAAATGTAATCATCAATAAACAAAAGGAGATGACATTACAGAATATGAGAAAAGAAGTAGGTAATTTCCAGTAATAAAAAGGGTTACAGATATGACCTAATGTATTGTTTTCAACGTCTGACACTGAGGATTTTATAATTGGGCTGAACGACCTGCGAGCCTCCTCTGGAGGGGTAAGATTTCTCCTTTAAGCAGAGTGACGATTGCTGTGGATTGAGAACTTTGGATAAGAATAAGTAGACTTAAGAATTCTCCAGGCACGGTATCAAAAACCTCTCGCTGCCCGCCCACCCTGGACCCCAAAGTCTCCATCCAGGCTGGCCCCTGTATTGCGGATAATGGTGCCCGGTGGAAGAGGCTGGGGTGGGTCCTTCCTAAGTTACACTCAAAGGCGTTACTGTTGTGACTGCAGAAGGATGACCTAAAAACTGGACAAACCATAAGAAGCAGCAGGTATCAAACGCGTAACTGAGAGCGAAGACCTTAAATGTCTGTGATGTCCGCTTAAGCCCCAGGCAGCCAGCTCCAGTGTCAGTGTTGCCGTGGATGAAGAATGGCCACTGCTGGACCGTCCTCTGGGACATCTTGTCCACTTAAAGTGTACGCAGTGGCCACTCACTCAGGAAGATGCTGGTGTTTGAATTTTCCCTTCCAGCTTTCCCCTCTTGAGAGTATTACTTAATTCTCATTTGAAATTTTAACTTTCCGATTCTATCCCTAATAGGGCGTTTGGGTCCAGTACCTTGATATTACTTGGAGTGGAGTTCCTTCCACCTTCAAAGATTGTCGTGACGGCTACCAGAGGATCTCGCCTCTGAGGAACGCGTTACTGCACTACGGGCTCCTCTGATTTGTTGTTTGCTGGTTGACTGCTTTTTTCTTGTTATTTCATCCATTTTGAGCTTATGGTTTGCCCACTCTGCACTGAGCCTGTCTGTGCGGTTTTAGGGCAACTTAAACAGACCATTTGTTTTCATGTTGATAATATTTTTTAAAAAGTCCCTCAGTGACTCACAGGTGGATGAGAAATTCGAACCTCTCTTAAAACGATTCTCACGCCTAACTGAAAAAGATTGGCCAGAGGTGATCCCGTCGTGTCAGTTTCCGCCCTTGACTGAGGAGTGGGGAACCAGGTCCGTATTCACACCGTCAGTTGTGTACAAACTTCATGTCCACCGCTGGGAGGTACCCCTTTTACTTCCGCTGGAAACCAGTGTGAGGGTCGCTTCTATTCCTCTGGAAGGAGGCAGCCCAGTGTCTGCAGGACGGGTGGCCCCAGGGGCAGGGAGGGGAGAGAGCGGGCAAGTGGGCCTGGGCTGACGCGCTTCTGACTGGGTGCTGGGGACACGCTTGTGCACACGCACACACACACACGCGCGCGCACACGGGGAGGCCGGGGAGGGCCGCAGTGAAGATGGGAGGTCACTCATAATCGGTCCAGGTCACCTGACGTGACGGCTTTCAGAGCGTCAGACGATGCCCCTGTGGTCTCGCGGCAGTGGCCAAGCCGTCACTCGAGGCTGTCTCCTTTCATCCGGCCACACCGTGGACTCGGAGCTCTGGGCTAATCTTATCTGGGGAGCTGGAGGCGACGCCCTGGGGTGACACGCGCGGCCTCACCAGGTCACAGGACCCACTGCCCGCCTTCGAGGACAGCAAGGATGAAGCCCTGCAGAGGGCCCCTGACGCAGGCACGGAGAGGCTCATTGTGGCTGGCGAGGGGTGATTAATTTTTTTAATGTGGGTCCGTGTGGAGGACATTGTAAATATGTTTGTCTTGTGGCTGCTTTGTTGCAGTGGCGGGTGAGTGTTTTTTCACCGCAAACATCAAAATCCTCACATGTAAGTCACCCCATGCAGAGATTTCTTTGAGAATTAAAGGGAAATATGCAGACTTGTGAACGTGCAGAGGAATTTTCTAAACCTCCTCTTGGGGATGGTGTCCATAGCAACAGTAGGCTCTGCTGTGAAGGAATTCTCAATTAGCACTAAATACACGGATGCTGGTATCACATTTCCACGCACAAAGTAACCATTTTTACAAGGATTTTAAGATATTTTATACTTTATGACATTACATGAAATAAATATAATTTATTTTTACACTATATTTATTATGTACAGGACTTTCATACTGACATATACTCAACTGGAGAACTATCTTACATATTAGGTCTGAGGTCTGGACGCAGTTAGATGCAGTAAAAGGACAAGGGCATCTACTGAGATGAAAGAAATCTGGGCTCCATTTGACCCTGGACAATTGGCTTCACCTACCCTGGACTCAACGCTTGAGGGTTCAGTTAATTAGACTGTATATATTCCAAGAGGTATTGTCAAGTGAAGAGTGCAAACAGCAGAGCAGTGAAGAGCAGACAGACTACCATTTGCCATAAAAAGGAGAGGATGGGAGCCTTTTTTGTTTGGATATGCAGAGGCTGTCTGAGGGTCCCTAAGAAACCGAGAACAACGTTTACATACGTTGGAGGGCTGAGAATCGGGCAGACGATGAGAGATGAGAAAGGAAAGATTTTTCACAGTAGATCCCAACTGCTGTCTGGTTTTAAACCATGTAAACTACTTACCTATGAAAGTTTAATTCAAAAAGAAAATATAGATATGTTTCACCAGCGGCCCAAACCAATCAGTAGATGGTAATCCTCACAACAGTTCTGAGGTGTCATCCGAGCATTTATGGCTCCACCAAATATGCACACGGCTTTTTGCCAGGAGTGTGCACCAACAAGTCAGATTTCCTGCAGGGGAGGTCTAGGAGGCATAAGAATAACAAGTTCATACAGTGGTGGTGTATCAGCCTGTGGGGATTCAGAGGAACTAAAATGACAGCCACTGTGGGGCATGAGAAAGGTTTCTTAGGTACGTGATCCAGGAAAGGACACACCTGAGGATGAAGAAAGCATGCTCAATCTGTCTGGAATCAGGAACCACCCAAGTATTTGGAATGGAGAAGCTTAACCCCAGATCCTGCTTTTCGAAAAGGTTATGATGGTGAAGCTCTCAGATGAAGTAATACAGTAATCGTTGCTGTTTTACAATTGATAGAACAGATTCAGTATGAAGGACTTTAAGTGCATTATCTCTTTTAATCTTTAAACCCTGTCAGTGGATGGATGGATGGGTGGATGGGAAGGTGGATGTATGGATGGATGAATAGATTTAATGTTTGGGAGAACTCACTTTGTTTTACTGTTAAAATTTCATTTTACCGATATTAAAACTGGGGCTTAGAGGGGTAAAGCAACCAACATACGGTCTGTGAAAAGCACACAGTGCAGAAGGATTGGGTCCTTGACACAAAGCTTTCATGCCTGACCACTTGGAAACTGCATGTTAGCCTCTCGCCCTGACAATGGGTGAGAGATATCTCCTACGTATAAGTGGCTTTCTTTTTTTTTTAATTAATTAATTAATTTTATTTTTGGCTGCGTTGTGTCTTCATTGCTGTGCACGGGTTTTCTCTAGTTGCTGTGAGCAGGGGCTACTCTTCGTTGCAGTGCACAGGCTTCTCATTACCGTGGCTTCTCTTGTTGCAGAGCACGGGCTCTAGAGTGCAGGCTCAGTAGTTGTGGCACGTGGGCTTAGTTGCTCCGTGGCCTGGGGGGTCTTCCCAGACCAGGGCTGGAACCCGTGCCCCCTGCACTGGCAGGCAGATTCTTAACCACTGTGCCAGCAGGGAAGCCCGGTTTTCTAAAACCTTTGATATGGAACTCACTTTCTCTCAAGGCCTATCCAGAGACATGCACATAATGTACAAAATATCAATCAAATTTACTCAGGAATTATTTTAAGATAGCAATGGCTGAATGTCCAGCTCGTTGAAGGGCAGTGGGTAATGCTGCTGGGCAGCCAGTTTGCAGGAGTGATTTCCTTGCCTCACCTGGTCCATCTATACACGGCCTATGTGGGCAGCAAGGACTTGTGCTTCAGGTGGGCCTGGATGGAGAATATTGTTTTATGTTAAGTCTATGTGTCCATGTACTTATATTTCTTGTCTTTATTATAAAAAATATGGCGAAATATTATTAAATTGGGTCAGCGTTTAATTTAGTCTTAGGTTCAACATGGAGATACAAGGTGATATTCTATTTGTACTTCCCTGGTATGAGTTTTGAGCAGGACTTAATAAAGAGAGTAATGAGTAGGGATAGGTTGAGAAGAAATAAGACTAAATGTCAGGGACAGAAATGGGGCCAGCAGACGTGAGATAACCAGAAATAGTCACATCTGGCACCAGAGAACTAAACTGGTTCCATTGAATGTGAATTCAATCGGCTCTTCTGCATGTGTGCAAGTGTTCTAACATTTTTTCTAAAATTTATCTTTAAATTTTATTTTAAAATATAAAATATTTTATATTTTCTTTAAATTTATATTTTAAAATATAAAATATTTTATATTATTTATCTTTAAATTGTTATTTCAACCTCCCACCCTGCCGGGTCCCTCCTTTTTCCTCAAGATGTTTATCTCAGGTCTCAGGGGCTCGAGTATCACTGACGTGCGTGGGGGCAGAGGTTGAGGAGGAAGGGGAGACCCTGGTTTCCCTGATGTCATCGGCCAGAGCGCCCTGCGATCCCTGAGTTGTGTCATCCATGGACGGTGGTCCACCGCCATCTGCTGAGGCTGGCCTCCCGGGAGGGTCCCAGTTTTGGGGTGATTTCTCCCAGACTTGTCTCTGCAGTGAATCCTTCCCTGTTCTACTACAATTTTCAGTTCAAAGACTAGAAGAGATTTTCCCTACCTTCTGCTAACCCATCTCTTCCCTGAGATAAAGGCGTGGAGAAGCCCAGCCTCCCGGGTGATGGTGAGAGCTGGGCCAGGTTAGGAGCAAGGGGTCTTTGGAGCCTAGATCCACTCAACAGATACTGCTGTTTCTTATTGATTTGAGGTCTTTCCAGTTTCCTTAGGCTCCTGGATTTCCTGTCTATGTTAATGGGCAATTTGCCTACTTAGAGTTTCTGGAAGGGAATAAGATGTAATAATTTAAATAGGTACGTGAAGACCCCCGTCTTCCTGAGGTCCTGTGTAGGTTATGAAGCTCATAACATCAGCCACAGGGCTGCACGTGGTTGCCTTGTAAGGACGTATCCTTGACCTTGGCAGGCTGTCTGGCGATCTCGGGTTAGTTGCTGACAAAGGCTCTACTATTTTCACCCTTTTTAGGATATTTTAATCAGCGCTTGAAGTGAAACAAAATGGATTTTAATGAGTAAATGTCTGTACTCTACCTTCTCACCACATTAAATAACAACTAGCTCTTATGCCTGGATGTAAGTGGTGTAATAACATTTTGCTTGAAGAAAGTGCTGGACATCCCATATGAGAAGCTTGCTTTTCTTTGCATTAATTCTCCAAAGAATATTCCAGTTTGAGATCTGTTTGCTATGAATCTTTTACAGGCTTTTATGTATTATTAGACAATCGTTTCCTAATTTTTTTATCATCCCTACGTTTTTTTAAATGAGGAAAAAAGAAAAGAGGGTCCAAAATTGAAGCATAAAATCCTCTGTCAGGACTGCAAGCAAAATGTTCAGTTTTATTTTGATATAAGCAGACCTGATTCCCTGCTAAACAGGCCCAGCACACGACGAAGATCATAAGCGCCTGAGAAGATGACATGGGCAGGGGTGTCAGTCATGTGGCAACAGTAACTTAAACTACAGGAGTGATCATTTCAGCCAAAGAACCATGTTGTTGGGGGAAAAAAAGTCAACAAAGGAAGTAGGTTTTAGACCTTTGGGAAGAGCAAGGTGGGCCGAACCTGTCTTGTTTCCAGTAAAGCCTTTAATCTGCCACCTAGCAGAGCTTGCACTGAATTCCGTGGTCCCTGCTGGGCTGCTTTGCTCTCTGCGGATCTGGAGCCCTCGGGGATGCTGCGGAGGGCGTTTTCAGCAGGTGGCCCAGCTCCTGGTGCCCTCGCTGCAGACCCTGCCACCCCCCTTTAGAAGGTACTGGTACCATGGAAGATGAGTACAAATCTGACTTTCCCGCTGCCTGTGCTTCTGACACGATTGACCTCTTGGCCTCAACAAACTAGGAGGTCAGATCAAGGCTTTGGTTTGGTTTTTTTTGCTTTGTTTGTTTTTACAAAGGCCGTCACATGTTACTCTGTGGAGGTTGATGGACCCGATAATTCTCTGCTGTGGAAGCTGTCTTGGGCTTTGCAGGATGTTTAGTAGAAATCTTGGCCTCCACCCAGCAGACCCCAGCAACACTGCGCCTCCTCCCGGGCTGTAACACCGTAAATACCTCTAGATATGGCCAGTGTTCCCTGGGGGGCACCGTTGCCTACTGGTCAGGAATATGGCAGAATCAGGGTTCGGGATGGTCTGATGCAATAATTGCCTTCAACTCTGCCTTGATCGTGTGACTTGGCACTGGCTGAGGGGGCCTCATCTCCATATCACATTCTTTTACGTTCAGACTCTTGAAAAAGCAGAAAATATCGGTGTGGTTATAAAGACAATGTCTGTCTCCGGAAAGAAGGAGAAATAATTTCTAAAGGCCATGAGAAAGAGAGGCACATGGGTGTCCTTAATCCATGTGCTTGTTTATCAGAATATTATGTGCCCAGAGAGTGTGAGGGAGTGGTCAGGACACCTGCGTCCGCTCTCTTGTATCCGTGGAGGCAGATGAGTCACACAAGCCTGCAAACGTGGACAGTCACGTGCAGGCTCCATCCACCGCTTTGGGTCATTGTAGAAAAGTCATCTGTCAACTCTAGAGCTCTATGTGAATAGCAACGTGTGTTTGGGTCTCTTAGTAATCCTGCGAGTGGTCCTGATGAGATAAGAAGATACATAAGCATGGCATCCGGCCTCAAGAAGTCTGTCCTCTAGTTGAGAAGATGAAATGTGAACAGTGAGTGAGAGATAGGAGCTAGATGCTCCATGGCCAGGACAGATCCTGCCGGATGGGTCCTGTGGGACAGATGCTGCTGGGCAGATCCTATGGGACAGATCCTGCTGGGGAGAGGCGAGGGCTGGGCGAGGTGTGGTCTCCGAGACTGCAGAAGTCTGTCTGGAGCCACAGACACTGCAGACCTGGGGGGCGTATTTAAGCCAGGCAGTGTGGTCCACCTATGGGAGTTACTGCGGCAGAGGCCCCCTTCTGACCTCTGCTTCGGAAGAACAGAAAGGCCTTCCTTCCTACCGAGGTGCCACGGATGCTGGTGGCGGCTGGTCGCAGGCGTGGTCCTCTGGCCTTGAAGGGAGCCCCTTCCTGGAGGCAGCCTGACCCCTACCTCAGGGCCTCCAGGGAGGATCCCACTGCACGGCGCAAATTTACCATCGACAGTGAAAGGCTGACTCTTCACCTGATGTTGCAGAGACAGCACATACGCCGAGTCCCCCCAACCCCCGAGAAGAAGCGTCCAACGCCAGCAGGGGCAGCAGTGACACCGGGGCGACGGGGAAGGTGTGGGGAAAAGCGGAAGACACTGGCGGGTCAGGGAGGACTTCCGAGTGAGCCAGGGCGTGGTCAGTTGGAAAGACCACGCCCAGTTTACAGCAGGCTTGCTTTGGTGTGTCAAGGACACAACTAAAGGAAAGGGGAGCAGGTTGGAGGCCACAGGCGGCAAGGCCTCTCCAGGGCCATCTCCATCGCGCTGCCGGAAAGTCGGCCCTTCATCCTGGGGCTCCTGCGTTCCTCCCAGGGCCCCTGAGGCACAGAAAGGAGAAAACCCCCAAGAAAATGCACAATGGAGACTTGTGTTCAAGAAGCGAATCCCAGCCCCTCAGTGGAGGACAGAGGTCTCTGCCCCGAGGGCCCTGTCCGGCACCCAGCAGGTCCTCCTGAAGCATGAGCTAGTGGACAAAATCATTCCAAACTGCTTCCACATTTGCAGCTGAGACCCAGCTGTAGTTGAGAATGAAGGCCAGCATCCCCGCCCTGGTCCTGGCCGCCCTCAGAGAGTTCCAGCGTGGTCATCATCCCCCCCATGAAAGGCCAGCAAGTGTCAGCCGCTTTCTGTCAGGGGCAAGACTTAAGTCACAGCCCACAAAGACAGAAGCATTGCGGGTACAGGTGACCCTCCATGTGGTCAAAAATCTGTGTATATATCAGGCCTCTGTATCCACGGTCCACGTGTCGGGATTCAGCCACCTGCACACCACGTGGTACTGGGATGTGTACCATGTGAGAGCATCAATGTGTAAGTGACCCATGCAGTTCAAACCCAGCTGCTCAGGGGTCAAGTGTGTCTGGAAATTTTGCGATTGGCTGGTGTGGATACAGGATGCGGATAACTTTGAAAGAATGAATTAATGCCGGATATAAGCCAACCACAAGGAACGGGACAGGGGAGGCGTTGCCAAGAGCGGTGTTTCTGGAAATGAGCAGAGGGAGGCCGCCCAGCATACACCCCCCCATAAGCAGTGTTGACAGTAGTTTCGGGCACAGCGACCAGGGCGCACACGGTACCCCCGTAGCACCACCCGGGAGACCTCCTCAGGCTTCATTGCAGACCTAACCTGCTCCTAACCAACCAGGGTTTTGAGTGAGATCCCACTGCTTTAACAATAGAGCAAACATAATGTGCTGTGGTGTCCTAAATGGGAGGGGAACCCAAAAGGGAGGGGATCTATGTATACGTATGGCTGATCCGTTTTGCTGTGCAGTAGAAGCTAACACAACATTGTAAAGCTACTGTACTCCAATAAAAATTAATTTCAAAAAAGCAATAGTGCAAATAGATCCCAGGAATTGTTCAAAGTTAAATCCTTTAACCTGACTCCTTTACTGTAAATTCCAAATAACAGTACCTTTCCTAATTCCCTACGTGTGTGAAGCCGGAGGCCTCCTCTCTCTTGTGGTCACTCTTCTCTCTTGTGGTCACTCCTCTCTCTTGTGGTCACTCCTCTCTCTTGTGGTCTCACCTTTTGTATATTTGGTCTCTACTAAGGCACCTGCTAGTATCACCACCCCACTCTCGATCATCCTCGTCGTTAGGTAAATGTCTGTTCACGTTTAACAGACATAACAAAAATACTTCTTTTGAGAAATTGATTTTGGGAAAAAAACTAGAAAATATTTCTAGGTGGAATTGACTGTATACTGGGATGAGGGTTGAAAGGATCATGTTCTTGTTGTTCGACAGATCAATGAGATAGGCCCTCCGCCACCGCTTTTAGTAGGGCACAAACCCCACAGAACTGGCTGTGATTAATAAGTTCAAATTGCTGGTGATGGACTTCAGATCAGTGCATGCATCACGAGGGATGGCGACCTGTGCTGAAGCTCTAATGACGCAGAAATCCGTCGTGCCGCCTGACAGTCCTTCTACAGCTCACTGTCGCTTGTCCCATCAGTCAGCCCACTTCTAATCAGACCCCCTCTTAGTGCAGACTGGACACAGGTGGCAGTGCCGCCACCCGACTGCGTCTACTTCCTCCCCATCCGGTACCCGGGATGCTCTCAGACCAGGTGCCAGTTGAATAGGTTGGGCTGACTGCTCCCCAGCGACACCCAGGCCACAGCCTGCTGTGGGTTTAGTGTCCTGAACACAGAGCTGTAAATCACATGACTGAGTGTTTTTTAAAATAGAATTCTTTGCTGTGAATTTGTTTTCTTGGTTTTATCTGGTGAACTTTCTCAAGAGGACAAAATCTTATGATGTTCAACCACCTTTCCCATTGGCTCCTGTACTGATTTTCTGGTGCACTTTTTCCTGCCTTCTAGAGAAATTGGTCATTCATCACTTTACCTTGGTGGGTGGGGTGCCCCTGCTGATAAAAGCAAGTCTTCTCCACAAAGGGCCTTTTCCCCTCTGGCCTTGCGCCTCTCATGCTGCACACGGCTCGGCTCTACCATTGCAATAAGTAACATTTACTTACTGCTCACCACGTGCCAGCCATTCTGCTGGGTGCATTTAAGTTCATTATTTCCTGTTTCCTCTTCATAACTGTCCTGAAAGTTGGATACTTATGCCTGCATGTAGAAATGAGATTGTCTGAGATTCCATCAGAAAGCTCAGAGAGGTCCACCAAGTTGACCATGTCCACAAAGCTGGCACGTGGCCAAGGCCAGGTCATGGGGGCAGAGCAGACCTGCTCTTCATACTGCTGTGGTTTCCACATTAACAGGCTCTCACGAGGAGCCCCTGACCCCAGAGGCCTGGTGACCACAGCTCGGGTGGAGCTCTGGGATGGGCAGTGGTGTGGGCACTGCTCCAGAAGGTGCCTGGGTGTCTGTCAAGAACAACCTTTGCTCCTCCAGCGTCTGGACTGGGTTAGAAGGTAGATTATTCTTTTGCCAATTATTTTCTTTCGCAATTACATCTCTGTATCCATTGCCTGCTGCCGTGTAACAAATCACAACAATATTTAGTGATTTCAGGGACCTGCCCCTTGATGGTCTCAGTGTCTGCGGGTTGAGGGCACAGCTGAGCTGGACCCTGTTTCAGGGTCTCTCACAGGCAGTGGGCAAGGTGTCGGTTGGGACTGCAGGTACCTCAAGGCTCACCTGGGGCAGGACCCACACCCCAGCTCCCTCGGGAGGTGCTGGTGAGTGTCAGTCCCTGGCGGGCTAGACTGAGGCCTCAGCTCCATGCTGTGGTTGGCTAAATGTAGCCCTCTGTTCCCAGCCACGTGGTCCCATCAGAGCTCACAGATGACAAGAGTTGAAGACCAGCAGCAGGTGAAACGCTGGTGCCCTGTGGCCCAGCCTGGAAGGGACATCCCATATCCTCTCTTGCTGTGTTGTGCTCTGATAAGCAAGCCCCCTGGGCCCATCACACCAAGAGAAGGGCATCTGTCTCCATGGGAACACCTGGGATGGAGGGTCACGGCAGGATGAGAACCACCCTTTTCGAGGGCAGGAGTTAGGTCTTCTGTCTCCCTCCGACAGAGTGCATATAGGTGATCATCACGTCGGCTTCTTTGCTGATCTACACACATCCTCCCTGACATACACGCTCTTGCTTCCCGGGCACCAAGGTTGGGTTTCTCTTTTCTGATCAATCCTGTTCTCCTGGAAAGTATCCAGGTCCCTTTCCTCCTCCTTGGGGCCGAACTCTGCGACATTTCAGGATTCTAGATTTCTGGATAGGTGGTTGGCAGCTGCTGGAAATGGGCAGAACGATACCCAGTTTGATGTTAATTCAGCGACTTCGGGCAGCGTCGCTGACGAGGCTCTCTGCCTGGGCTGCCTGTGTCTGTCCCTCCTGGAGAGCGGGGACGCCAGAGGTGTCAGCTCACTGCCTATCCCGCAGCCCACGCCGCACGCACAGGGCATCCTGCAGCCAATCAGACTGCAGGTCAGGAGTCTAACCTGTTGGCAGTGCCCATCAATTAACCGGCTGCTGCCCAGGCAGAGCTGGGAGAGCCCGGCGCCCGGGAGCATCATAGCCTTACGGCAGCAGGTGGGGACGGCAGGTATTTCTGCAAAGCTGCAGCCCAACTGGCTTAGAGGGTGTTGTGTGAAACTCAAGGAGATACCGTCCACACTGTCTCTGCAGTGATGATGGGGTCTTCCCAGGGGGCAGGCTCACAATGCCTGAGCCACCAAGACCGCTGGATTCTTCTGAGGGCTCACTTTCAGGGGCCAGTGTCCCAGAGGCAGCTCAGGGTCAGACTGCCGAAACGTCTTGATGGGAGGGGTGGCAGGGGAGGCTCTCAAGGCACCAGCAACCGCTTCCTCCCGATGCCCCTTTGCCACAGGCTGGGCTGGGCGTCTTGCGCGAGGACAAACCTGCTCGGGGGGCAGAGCTCTGGAGCTTGTGCTGTTCAGCACGTCTGGGAGCCACTGGCTTTACTCCTAATCATGAAATGACCCTCCTTTTCTACGGGAAATTCCTAGAGATGCCGCCTGGTTTTCTGAATGGTTGTAAGACCATCTGACCCCAGCGTGAACTTGGGATGCGTGAATGGCATTTTGATAAAATCACGGAGCATTGTTTCTGGAACTCTGTCCCCTCACAAGCGTGACTGTTGGTTGTTGGGTTCCAATAACGCGTTTCCATGTGATCATTTTATGATCATTGAATGTTAGAATGTCACACACTACATTGGCGGGGAGATGTTGTTCTTTTACTGTGATTAATTCTAAAATAATTTCTGAGCTATTTCTAAAAAGAAACATTCTCGACTAATGGCAGAATTTCTGCCCCAGTCAGAGTTTCTGATGTGTGGTCTTGCATTCACAAGAGATGCTGACGACTGACATAGTTACCTGTAGAATCGTTTGCTGAAGAAAAACTTGAAGAAAATGAGTGAATGTACAAAAAAACAACCAGCAGGAAGCGATGGAACCATATATGTTAACTTTATTCAAAATGCATAAGAGCCTCCTCCACTGGCTGGACCCCCAAGCTGGGGAGCCCGACGTGGGGCTCAGCGCTTTCACTCCTGTGGGAGAACTTCTGTGGTATAATTGTTTTCCAGGTTGTGGGTCGCCCACCCGGTGGGTATGGGAATTGATTTTATCGCGATTGCGGCCCTCCTACCATCTTGTTGTGGCTTCTTTGTCTTTGGATGTAGGGTATCTTTTATGGTAGGTTCCAGTATTTTTTTTGTCAGTCGTTGTTCAATAGTTAGTTGTGATTTTGGTGTTCTCGTAAGAAGGGGTGAGCTCACGTCCTTCTACTCCACCGTCTTGTTTGGGACGGACATGCACAAACTGCTATATTTAAAATCGGTAACCAACAAGGACCTACTGTACAGCACAGGGAACTCTACTCAACACTCTGTAATAACCTAAATGGGAAAAGAATTTGAAAAAGAATAGATACATGTATATATATATAACTGAATCACTTTGCTGTACACCTGAAACTAACACAACATTGTTAATGAACTAGACTCCAACATAAAATAAAAACTGTTTAAAAAAATGACATTAAAAAAAAAACACACACATAAGAGCCACTCAGCCCAAAGGTTGAGTCCCATGTTGAGTCCATTGATGGTGACAGCAATGCCACCGAGGTGGCAAATTTTCAGGCCACCTGATCAGGCCCAGATGTTTCTGAGGGACAGCTGGCACAGTAGAAGTGGAAGTCAGGACAACTGCCTAATCGGGGAGCATTTTTATGGCCATTGATGAAGTTTAGAAACGAAAATCGAAAATGCCACTGACTGGAGAAAAATCCCCCTTTATCCCTGCTCTCCCCACAGTGGAAACCCATATTTTTTATGCCTTTATTGAGAATTATTCCACATGTTATAAAATTCACCCATTAAAAGTATATAACTCAGCGATTTTTAGTATGTCCACAGAGCTGTGCAACTCTCACAGTAATCGAAGGTTAGAACTTTTTCAACACTCCAAAAAGAAGCCCCATACTCTTAGCCCCACTCCCTTTCCCTCTTCCCCCAGCCCTCAGTAACCACTAATATACTTTCTGTTTCTACAGATTTGCCTCTTTTGGACATTTCGCATAAATGGAATCAAAGAATATGAGGGTTTTTTGTGACTTACTTTTTTCATTCAGCATCGTTTGCAAGGTTCGTCCCTGGTCTAACATGTATCAGAACTTCATTCCTTTTTATGAATGAGTAGTATTCCACTGGCTGCATATATCACAATTCATGTATGCCATCATTAGTTGATGAAAATTGGAATTTCCCACACATTTTGGCTATTACAAATACTTTTTCAATGAACATATATGTACAGGTTTTTGTGGGGGTATGTTTTCATTTCTCTTGGATAGAAGTGACATTGCTGTCAGATGTTAATTCTACGTTTAGCATTTTTAGAAACTGTCAAGGTTCTGACGAAAGTAGCTACAGTATTTTACATTCTCACCTCCAGTGTATGAGGTTTCCAATTGCTTCACATCTTTGCCACCATTTGTTCAGTTCCTTTTTTTTCCTTAAAAAAAAAAAAATATATATATATATATATATATATAGTAGCCATCCTAATGGGTGTGCAGTATTATCTCACATGGATCTGATTTGCAGTTTTTCTCTGATGACAAATTTCGTCCAGCATCTCTTTGTGTGATTATCAGCCATGTTTCTATCTTCTTTGGAGAAATGTCAGTTCAAAGCCTTTGCTCATTTTCAAAAGGGCTGTCTTTTTATTTTTGCATAAAAGGATTATTTTATACCCTGGATGCAAGTCCCTTGTCTGAAGGATGATTTGCAAATACTTCTTCCTCTCTTTGTCTTGTTTTTTCACTTCCTTGACGGTGTCGTTTGTCACGCAAAGGTGTTTAATTTTGATGTAGTTCAACTTACATTTTTGTTTTGCTTGTGCTTTTGACATAGTGTTTAAAATACCATTGCCTAACCCAAGGTCATAAAGATTTACTTATAAGTTTTCTCCTAGGAGGTTTAAAGTTTTCACTGTTACATTTAGGCCCGTGACCCATTTTGAGTTCATTTTTACCTATGGTGTGATGTTAGCATCCAACTTTATTCTTTTGTGTGTAGATGTCCAATTGTTCCAGCACCATTCATTGAAAAGGCTGTTCTTCCCCATTAAATAGTTTGGGCACCTTTGTCAAAAATAAGTTGATATTTGGGACTTCCCTGGTGATCCAGTGGGTAAGACTCCATGCTCTCAATGAAGGGGGCCTGGGTTCGATCCCTGGTCTGGGAACTAGATCCCGCATGCATGCTGCAACTAAGAGTCTGAATGCCGCAACTAAAAGATCCCACGTGCTGCAATGAAAATCCCGTGTGCCTCAACTAAGACCCGGTGCAGCCTAAATAAATAATTTTTTTTAATAAATAAATAAATTGACCATAAATGTTATGGTTTACTTCTAGCTTCTCAATTCTCTTCCACTGATCTACAGGTCTATCCTTAAACCAGCATCACACTGTCTCAGTTACTTTGTTAGTTCTTTTGGTAGTAGTTTTTGAAGTTAAGGAATTTGATTCCTCCAACTCTGTTCTTCCTTTTCAAGATTGATTTGTTTATTCTGGATCCTTGCATTTCCATATGAATTTTAGGATCAACTTAATAATTTCATTAAAAAAACCCAAAAAACAGCTGGGCTTTTGATAGAGTCTACACGGAATCTGTAGATCAATTTTGGGAGTATTGTGCTCTTCATAATGTTATATCTTCTGATCCATGAACATGGGATGGCTTTCCATTTACTCAGATCTTTAATTTCTTGAAACAGTATTCTGTAGTTTTTAGTGTATATAGCTTGCCCTCTTTTGTTAAATTCTGAACATTTTGTATACCCTGCATTGTGTGGCCACTGAATTCTCTGCTATCTTTTTTTATTACGTTCTTGGAATTTTTTATTTGTTTCTTTACTCCTATGTTTATTTTTATGCCTGAATTCCTAGGTGTCAAGCCTGGTCGGTATAAATTACTGGTCAGGCCAAGATTTTCCTAAATGCATGGTGTGGCTATCTTTTGACCTCTGCCGAGGACTCCATGTGAGGAGGCTGCCAGCGACCTCCAGGCCTTTGACTCTGCGGGCAGGGGGAAATTCCACCCTCTAGCCCTCCTGAGTTCTTGTGGCTGGACTAACAAAATTGACACGGGGCAGATTAACAGGAGAAAAAGAAATTTATGTGCAAGGAGGTCTCATAGAAATTGGGACTGAGAAGTGGCCAAAGCAAACAGCGTTTATACTTCTTATACAAGAAACAATACATTTATGAGGAATTGACAGGACAGAAACTTACGTTTGGGTGCTCAGTTAGGGAAGAATCTAAACAGAGTTTGGGCTTCGGGGAGGTAAATTAAAGAGGTGACAAAGTTTGTTTTATACAAGCTTCTGGGCTGAATTCCCCCTCTCTGGTGGTAAGGGTTCCTTCTACCTTCAGATGCACAGGAGAGATTTAGTTCCTGCTGCAGGGAGACAGACAGGAGGGTCAGAGCGTCCCTCTTGTGTTGGCCATTAGGTAACTTTAATTCAAAATAACCACTATGCCCTGGAGGCACTCTTGGTGGGGGGCGGGGCGCGGCCAGCCCTCGGTCCCCTCAGGGCCCCTCAGTTCTTGCCCCTGCTGTGTGAAGCCTCAGGGTCACCCAGAGACCAGCGGGAGATGTCTTTCCTTTGTCTAGTCTTTCCCAGATGCACACGCAGCATTTTAGGCCCCAGGGCTTTTCCAAAGTTTCCCTGTTACTAACCAGTTCTCGAGGGTTTCTCTCAAATGGCCTTTTTTTTGTTAATTAAAATTTTTTTTTATTGAAGTATAGTTGATTTACAATATTGTGTTAATTACTGCTGTACAGCAAAGTGGTTCAGTGATACATACATACACTTTCTTTTCTTATGTATATCCTTTTCCATTATGGTTTATCAGACGGCCTTTTAAACTCCAAGCCGGGTTTCTCTTTTCCGGTCTGGATCACAGCCTCGGGCAGCTGAGCTCTTCCCAGCATTTGCCATCGTTTTGGTGACACCCTGAAGGAAGGCCTTCCCCACTACTGCCAGGTAGGAATAGAGCTTCCTCAGGGAAGAGCAAGTCCAGACAAAATACTGACTGTGCGCTGAGGGGGGCGCTTTTCAACGACTCCCAAACCAATCAACTCTCTATCTTCATTCTTGCCTGCTTTTGGCTACTGTGCCAATGAGCTGGGAGGAGGGGTGGGAACAGACCCGGGTTAAAATGTCGCTGACTTTCACGATCTTACTAAAATTCAGTGGTTTCTCTTGGTTGGACATCTTCAGTTTATTCCATGGCTTTGGTTAATTACCCCAGTTCTGAATGATTGATTTTATTTTCTTGCCAACCCATAGGTTTTTAATTCTCCAGGTTTTCATGATTTTCATCAGTGT
Source organism: Monodon monoceros (assembly GCF_005190385.1). Lineage (NCBI taxonomy): Eukaryota > Metazoa > Chordata > Mammalia > Artiodactyla > Monodontidae > Monodon > Monodon monoceros. The sequence continues at coordinate 86,870,506 of NW_021703775.1, forward strand.
AATTCGTCATATAGTTCTAGCTGCCATTTGAATCCTATGTGATTAAATAATACAACAGAGGTCCTGAGCAAAGCTTTGCTTCTTCTTCTGCCATGGATCTTACAGTTTGAATCTTAGGACTCCGTACCTGAGGATACCTTGGCCTTGTCTTTCTCTCCCATTGTGATAGGCTTCAGTCTTTCCTACCAGATGGAACGTTCCTCAAGAACTGGTTCCCATATTACACTTTCCTCCCACTTCTACAGCTTTGGCTGGAGATTCTTAACCTGGGAGAAGAGTGGCCCCCAGGTGACTGTGACTTTTCTGGAACCAGCCGCATACACTGAGTGTCTGGCATGTGGATACTATATTCCCACCATCGAGAAACACTAGAGTTTCATCAAAGTCAGAAGGATGACTGACCCCCCAAAAGCTTAAAATCCTCCAATAGAACTTCTGCATTAGAAACATATTTTTCCTTTCCTTGTATTTCTGATTCACCAGAGTGGCCAATAACTTTCTCATCTTAAAGACAGCCTGCCTCCCCTGGTACCTACTTCCTTTGTTCCTTCCATTCCCTCCTGCACAGTAATACATGTTTCTACCATAAAACACACCTGTGCAGGACAGGGGTTATGCATGTGGCCTCCAGGGCCCAACTGGCCAGGTTTGAAACCAAACTCTGCCACTTACAGCGCATGTGGTCCTGGACATGTTTCTTAACCTCACAGTGCTTTCATTTATTCATATGTAAGTTTGGGAGACCTCAATGGCACTGTTGTAAAGATTAAATGAGATTGTGCCTGTCACAAAACAGACTCTCAATAAACGTTATCTCTGATTGTTATGCCACTTTGCAGTTCAGGTTTCCAAATGCCCCTCACGGCCTCCTGCACAAGATGGAAATTTATCAGGCTGATTCCTGATTTCTTCATTAACTGAATGTGTCTTTTCCATCTGAACAACTTTTTCTAGTATTTTTATGGACTCCAGTTCAGGTGTTTCATCTCATGGTCTTTTAGGCTCACATCCGCCTCTGTACCTTTTTTGTTTGTTGTTTTTGTTGTTTTATTCTTTTTTAAAAATTTTTATTGGAGTGTGGTTGATTTACAATGTTGTGTTAGTTTCAGGTGTACAGCAAAGTGAATCAGTTATACATATACATATGGCCACTCTTTTTTAGATTCCTTTCCCATATAGCCCATTACAGAGTATCGAGCAGAGTTCCTTGTGCTATACAGCTGGTCCTTATTAGTTACCTATTTTATATATAGTAGTGTGTATATGTCAATCCCAATCTCCCAATGTATCCCTAACCTCTCTTACCCCCTTGTAACCATAATTTCTATATCTGTGACTCTCTATCTTTGTTTAACATATTCCTTCTAACTGGATTGATAGAAAATTTCTCTTTTACTTCTAACCGTATTCCAACTAACCTATGGGTTTCTCCAAGCCTTAACTGAAATCTTCATTCGCGGGTTGATATCTCTTTCTCTGGATTTATCTATAACACAGACTTTACCATTCATTCTGTAAAGCAATTAGTTAATGAAGATGTGAGCACATCCCATGTATGTTGCGATAAACTCAGACTCACAGTGGCCATGACGTTTAGGGCAGCTAATAGGAAACTTTAGTGAGTATTTATCATTTCTATTGACTGAGACTGAATAGGCACAATTCAAAGAAAAGAATACAACTTTTGTGTGAAGCGAGAAATAAAATAGTTGGCATGTTTTTTAAATAAATGGGGTAAGAGCAAGGATTGTTAACTGGCCCAGGTTATAGAAGTAGGAGAGATTCCTGTCATGGTTCACAGAAGTTTTCCAATCACCCACAAGATAAGTGAAATAATTTTAAAATTGGCTTATTCTATTTCTATTTCTATTGCCCTTCAGCTTTTCAAACAGAGTATAATTTAATCCACACTCACTGAGTGATTTCTTTTCATTAAGCCTGTGCCTTGCTTGGAGCATGTGAAGCTACCATATAGCCAGGACCTTAAGACCCCTGTGGGTGAGACAAGTAATTTCGGTGGAAGTTGTGCAGATGGTAAATCACGAGGACAGAGCTGCAGGAGAGCACAAAGCAGCCCTGCCCCCAGCCCCCGAGGAACAGGGAGAGCATGAAGGAAGGCTGTCCTGGAAATGGAGGTGACACCTCAGCTACACCCTGGAGGATGAGTCAGGGTGAAAGAAGGGACATTCCAGCAGAAGAAAAACGTAAGCTTGGCAGAGATGCTTAACCACACGGCATGTGTGGGCGAGAGTCACTGAGATGTGTTGTCCAGAGCAGAGGGGGCTGGAGGGCGAGGCTGAGAAGGGGCTTCTGGTCCTGCATGGAGAGGCCGGGCAGTGAGCCAAGGAGCGTGGACTGATTGATTTCTATGAACCCACTGAGGGAGTTTAAAAGAGGACAAAGCCGATAGTAACTGTGGTGCTCTGTGGAGGAGAGCGTTGAGAAGGGGGACACACAAGGTAGGTGAGCAGTGCAGTGGCCTTTGCTCCTCTAGTTGAGAGAAAGTGAGGCGCTGGACTCAGGCAGGAGTAATGGGACCAGAGAAGATGAGCTGGTTGGAGAACATCAATTAGACCAAGAGTGTGAAGGAGAAGAAAATCCATCATGTCTCAGGTTGGTGGGGAGGTTGGTCCTCTGCAGAACTGACGGCAGGAAGAGGACCCTCCGTGGGGAGGGTGATAGGGTCGTGATTAGCTCAGCTTGAAACATGGTGGACCTGAGGACCCCGGGAAACATCCAGGTAGGTCATTTCAGATATTTGGATCCAGAAATATGAAATTCACTGAAGTGTTCAGGACACACTTGAGAATTGTCAGTGCTTAGATGGCAACAAAACTCTGAGAGGTGATGCCAATGCCAAGGGAGGATGGGAAGAGTTGACCGAAGCAACAGACCTGGGGGAACAATGCTTCCAAGGGGCCATGGAGGACGTAGAGGGGGATCACCAAGGGAGGATGAGAAGAGTTGACCGAGGCAACAGACCTGGGGGAACAATGATTCCAAGGGGCCGTGGAGGACATGGAAGGGGGTTGGCCAAAGGCTACCACGGGAGCCAGCATAGGGCGGATTTCACAGAATGTGTCCTTTGGGTAATTGTGCAAACCTTCTAAGGGAAGCTTGACACAAACTCTTTTTAAGGCGTGTAGTAACCGACGATGTGACAGGGAACCAGCTTGTTAAAATCTGTGTTTTCAACTCTGTACATCCATCTTCTGACTGCACGTCTCCATCTGGAAGTCCCAGATTTACGTCAAAACCAAACAAAACTGAACTCATCTTCCTCTCCTAACCTGCGACTCTCCAGTGCTTCTGGTCCCTGTGAATCTCCATCCTCACTGCCCGTGCGCAGTGCGAGGCCCTGGGCCTGGACACCATGCCTGGGTTGTTGCCATGGCCTCTGAACGAGTCTGCCTTCTTCCAGACCCACCTCCCAATCAATTCTTCACATTTCAGCCAAAGGGAACTTCAGACAATGCAAAGTCTATGATCTACATACTTGAAAATCTTTCACGGTCAGTCTGCTTTGCATTAGGACAAAGATCCAGCACCTTCCCCACCCTCTTTTTCAGCTTATTCCAACTTACCCCATAGGTCTCAATATGGGGCTACTTTTTATGAGAAGTCTTCCCTCCCCTCCAAAACTGAGAAGTCTGTCTTTCCAGGTTGAGCCCGTAGCAGCCTGTGGTCCCAATACTGCAGCAGTATTTGTGATATTGTGTGCTAATGACACTTTTGTTTGTCAGTGTCACCCAGTAGACAGCGAACTCCTTGAGGACAGGGTCAGTCCTTTGCTTCTGTGTTTTTCCCCAGGGCCTGGCTTGTAATACAGCACATGAGCATTGGGTGGATACTTGATTGAAGTAATGAATCAATGATGATTAAACATTATCCTAATCTAATTATGAGTGGAGATCTCACAGTGGTTTTATTAACCATTGGCTCCTATGACTATATGCATTTTAAAGTAATAGGACGACATTTCTTTTAAAACCTTTCAGAAATTCAAATTGGCTTTCCCCCAATTAGCCAGGATTTGTGAGGTTTTACTACATATTAACATTTTTATTTCCATGGCATAAATCAGAAAGCCACCAGAGGATCAGGATTTATCTGTGTGTTTCATTCTAAAGTACCACTCTTTTATTTTTGCAAACTTTAGCCCATATCTTCTTTTTGCACTGGTATTATTATTAACACCACTACTAGTATTAATCCTTCCTACGTTGTATTAGTATCATTTCATACTTTCTGAAGTGTTTTTATAATTTTTGTCTCATTTTGATCTTCAAAATAATTCATTAGGACTGCAGATAAAGTATAATTATAGACATTACCACACATAGATATCCAAATAGGTGGTAAATGACTTTTCCAAGGACACCCAAATAAATAATCGTGTAGATGAAACCAATATATCTAGTGCTCATTCCATTCGTGTGGCTTCTAAGTCACTGTGCTCCACTCAGGAATGTCTGTACTTTATAAATAACTTGTCACACATGGAAATAATCTTGTCTGCTCTGACTCATTGTTTTGTCAAGTACTTTATTAGGTGGCATTCCTGTTTTATCCAAAAACGTGGGTTCCTTTTAACCAAATAATTTTGAAGATGAGAATATAATTTTCATGCTGAGATTATTTTCATGTTGGTGGTGTTACAGGAAATACTATTATCTTTCAGACACGTACTTTAAGGTAAATTGTTCAGGAACATGTTTATGTACAGAGCAAGTAATACCTTACATTTATATTTGTTGAAGACACAATGCACACCCTTCAGAATTTTAGTGGATTTGAAGATCCACTGCTTATTCCCTTCCGGTGAACTCTTTCCTGGAACGCTTTCCGTCACTGGACTGGGAGGTGATGGGAGCGACAGCAGCACGGTACCAGGTCCCCATCCTGCTATGCTATCCTGCTCTGTGACTCCGGCCCAGTTCCAGTCTTTATTTGCTCATCTGTGCAGTGCGTGTGCTTTTGTAGATGAGCTTTCAAACTTTTTAGCCATGGGTCTCTTCTTTCTAACACAGGAAGGTATACTGATATACAGATATTTATAAATTATGATAAATATGTATGATAGACATATTTATATGTATATAGTATGATATGTGGGGTTCCTTTGGTCGGGCTTAGGCATCCCCACTGGATCCCCACTCACCACCCTACCCGCTCCAAACCATGGGGGCATCAGAGATCACAGGGTAAAATTCACCAGACTAGGTGACTTCTCAGATCTTTTCAACCATTAGCATTCTCTGAAGCTATTCTCTTGATATGAAATTAAACCTCTGAGAAGTTGGTGGTCGTCGTCTCTCCAACACCTCGCATCGTCAGACTTTTTAAAAATTGCTGTCAAGTGGTAGTAGAATAGTGTCTCATCTTTGCATATCTTTGATAAATAATTGTTAGCAACCTCCTCATGTATTTATGATGGATGTGTTTCCTCTTTGGCAAAATGCTTGTTAATGCTTCCTGCCCAGTCTCTCATCATACTGAGTATGCTTTTCTTATTTATTTTTATGTCTCTATATACTCTTTATGCAAATCAAGAATATGTCTTCCCCTAGTTTATAATTTGACTTTCTCCTTTTTTAAGGTGTCTTTTGATAACAAGTTCTTAATTTAATATTGTCAAATTAATCCATCTTTTCTTTTATTGTCAATGATTTTGGTGTCTTACGTTTTTTTCTTACTCTGAGACCTAAGTATATATTCATCTATATTTTTAAGTAGAGTTTTGAGGTTTTGTTTTTAATATTTAACTCCTCAATCCACCATGAGTTTACTTTGTAGAAGATGTAAGAATCCAACTTTATCTTTTACCATCAGATAACCATTTTTTTCTATTCCATTGATAGGAGTGTGTCTCCTTTTTTCCTCTTTTGACAAGGCTTCTCCATCCCAAATTTCCATCACGTAACAGGCACCGGCCTGTTCACAGACTTCGTCCTAGTTCATAAGTAATTTGCTAACACTCATCAATGCCACCCAGGCTTAATTATTACACCTTCAGAATAAGTCCTGATGTCTGGTTAGCAATCTGCCCCTCTCTGATTTCTTCTTCACAGGCGTTTTACCCATTACTGTTCCATATAAAAATATCAAGTTTCTTACACAACCCATTTGGTATTTTGGTTGAAATTGTGTGACCCATGAATTTGAGGAGAACTGATGTCATCACAATATGTGGTTTGTCTCTCCATTGATTTACATCTTCTTTAGCATCTCTTAATAAAGCTTTATCATTTTCCCTGGACAGGTATTGCACATCTTGCGTTAAATTTATCAGTTACTTTATATTCTCTCATACTAACATAACTGTTTTCTTGAATGATACTCCTGTAAGTTACACAGTACGTGTGCAGCCACCTAACTACACCCTGGTCCATGTCTGTCAGTCCTTCTGAGGACGGTGGCAGTGGAAGCGAGATCAGGCCTCCGGTGGTCCCCCTCTACTCATCCTCCCACACTTGGGAGGGCCGCCCTGCCCCCACCCCAGACAAAACCACCACACACAAGCCACTTCTGAACAGCCCCCCACCCTACTGTCTTCACGTGTGGGTGTTGTTCCTATAGTGCCTTTTGGAATTGGTCTTGCTGTAGACTCAGTGGTCTTCCTAGTTCAGCGCTTTGCTAAAAATGAGAACAGAACATTAGTTAACTTCGCAGTAAATGTAGAGAAGGTTTATGGACAATAGCATCTTCGACAATGAAGAAAGAGATCTACAGAGGGCAAGGGATGTGCCTGTCACCACACAGCGGGTCAGGATCAGGGCCTTCTTCAGAGTCTGTTCTATAAGATGGGATTCCAACAGCACTGCCCCAGGGCTTGCATGAATTAATATTTATAAATTACTGAGAAAATACTTGGGACTTAGTACGTGCTCTGGGAGCTTTTCTGTTATCATTACCATCCTATTACTCTATACTAAATTTGACCACATATATCCAGTTTAATGAGATAAATAGGATATGTATCTAACCTTAGTGCAAGGTATAATTTTGGTGTTACATGAAAAGTTTAAAAAGGGTTTTGGTTTTTAAAAACTGTAGATTACATTTTGGGGAATTGAAAGAAGGTCTGTGGGAGAAAGTGACAATTGAGCTGGGCCTAATTAAGTGAGTAGAATTTAAACTAGTGGATTTAATGGAAAGTAGATGAATTTACGGGAGAGGGCTGATCTGGAAAATAACATGAGGCAAGAAGCCAGGAAAACATACATTTTTGCAAAGAATGAAGCATTCCTTCAAAACATCAGAATATGAGTTTTCTTGCTGTTCTTTTGTGCCTAATATCTTCTTTCTGTTATAACTTCCAGCTAAGGTTCTAAATTGTGTGTGTGTGTGTGTGTGTGTGTGTGTGTAAAAGAGTTTGATAAACCTTAGCAAATTATTAAGGTCTAAAAGAAGCAGCATTTTTATAAGTTCATTAAAAAACAGTGTCAACTGATCCAATTACGTAAATAAATACAGGATCACATCAGCATAGAACGCAACAGATAATTATTAGGGAGGAAACAAGATGCCTGCTGCTAAGCCAAGGGTGGACCTTTTTCTTCCTTTACGGACAAGTGCAGAGAATCGCACAACGTTATGGAGGTCGGTAAATTCAAGTTGGGGGAGGGGGAGTAAAACCAAGGCCACCTGGATGAATAGTTCGAAATGTCAAGACAGTTTCAGGCAAGTTATCAATTCTATAAAACGGCAGTTGCTTTAGGAAGGGCTGCCCCTTTGAAAGGATTGATACAGGCAGAGGGAAAGTGAAGTAAGTCAGACAGAGAAAGACAAATACTGTATGATCTCACTTGTATGTGAAATGTAAAAAATACAACAAACTAGTGAATACAACAAAAAAGGAGTAGACACACAGATATAGAGAACAAATTACTAGTTACCAGTGGGGAAAGGCAATCTAGGGGAGGGGGAGTGGGAGATATAAACTATTGGGTGTAAGACAGGCTCAGGGATGTATTTACAACATGGGGAATATAGCCAATATTTTGTAATAACTGAAAATGTGGTGTAACCTTTAAAAAGTGTATAATTTTTTTTAAAAAATTTAAGGACTTATACACATAAATTACTTAATTAATTAACCAAATGTTTGCCTGAAAAGATACACTTAGCAAGGTGGGAGATATGATTAGACTGTTAAGGTTTAATAATGATATACATTTTAACTTTGAATATATTTGTGACTTTGTACATATGTAACTCTGAATTCTGAACACCATAAGAGGTTTTTGTTAACCTTTTATTTGAACCTTGTAGCTATCTGTAATTTGATGAGTTTTTAGAAGTTTATCCATTTCATAATTTTGATTTTATTACAGCCAATGGTCACATATTTTATATGTGAATCTCAGCAAGGCCGATGGGGTGAGTCGTTGAGGGAAGCCTGTGCTTTCCCTGAACCCCAACATTGAGCAAGGTGGGGGCACCTGGGCAGCACCCCTAAACACTGGTAAAGTCGGAGAGGCAGTAAGAATGCCCGGGGTGGACCTCAGTAGGAATCCTCAAGAGGTTGAAGGCAGTGGGGTGAAACCCTCCAACATCGAGGGAGGATTACTCCGATCTAGATTTTTCACTCAGAAAAACATTATGGAAATAGGAAAAAAGAAAGAAGACCTCCCAAGCATCTTTCTTTGGGAAGCAATGGAGGGGAGCACAAAATTGTGGCTAGGAGTTTGGGCTCAGGAATCCAATAAGCAATTATACTGTTAACAGGTGAAGAGAGGAATGTGCTGGGCACTGACATCTAAGGCACCACAGAGAAGAACGCAGGACAGAAGAGTGAGGGGCCACGAGAGACACAAGGCTCGCACTTTATTTACCAGTTGTCCACTTTGCAGAGGCGTAATTTTTGCCAAATTATTTTTTGTTGCATTGCGTTCTAAAGATACAAATGTAAGTAAAGCATGGTTCTACCCATGAGAAAGCCTCCTGTTTACTCCTGTAAGAATCATACCCCCAAGGGGAGGGTCACAGAAGAGAAAGAAGAGGCTGTAACATCAAAAGGCAGAATTTGTGTCAAAGGGAAGAAAGATGGGATTGGAAAAAGGTGGTATGTGGTGAAAAAGAGAAGCAATCAAGTGGAAATCATTGTGGGCTAGTCACCCAGGAAACAGACAACTGAGACAAAAATGAGAAAATTCATTTTACTCATTGGTTTTAGGCATAAATGTTAGTATTCAACACACAAATCTTATTTAGAGTCAAGTCAAAATAAAGATGGGGTTTTAGATGACTATTCTTTAGGAGGAAAAAGTTTTTAAAGAAACGTACTATGTTGTCTCTGTACTTTTCCTGGAATGCAGTTTTTCTGTAAAAGAGATGAACAGATGTTAGACTTTGGGTGTTCAGTTAAAGATGGCAGATCCAAGCACATTAGCTTCTTCTCTCTCCTGAAATCCCACTAAAATGACAGAAGAGTCATGTTTATCAAAAAAAAAAAAAAAAAAAAGAAGAACAGAGAGGGGATAATGGCGGCCCCATTTAGAGCTGGAGAGCAGAGATAGGAAGAAGTGATGTAGCAGAGCCCAAGGAGGCAGATGGGCTCAGAACCACTCTCAGGACCCTCGGTCCCTCCAGGATTGGCAGACTCAGGCCCCATGGGAGGCAAGGTGAAGCTGGACTAGAAACTGGCAGATTGGTTGAAAGGTTAAAAGCCAAGTAGACAGCAGGGATAATTTCTTTTCAGCAGAAAACTCCAGGTTTACTCTTTGATGGAATAAATCAGAGAGTCTCTTTGGGGAGATGATAGAAACAGCTGAGGGCTGGATGCTATGCAGAGAGCTGGATCTAAAGGAAATTCAGGTATTGAGTACTGAGCCCCTCAAGATCCCTCCCCTAACCTGTACAGCACTTACCGTGTATCAGACACAATCCCGATGACATTACACTTTTAAAAAATAGTTTTATAAACTCCTCAGTGGTAACCACTTTACAAATGAGGAAACTGATACAGAGAAGAGATTCAGTAACTTACCAAGAACACACAGGTAATAAATGGATGGGTTGGAATCGAAGCCCATGCCATCTGGATGCAGAGTCCGACTCTCACCCACTACACACAACTGATGGGCCCCGGGAAGAGCCTGTCAAACATCCTACACAGAAGCCCGAGGTCCAGATGCATCGTCCGTATGAGCAGAGCCTCTAGGAGAATTTCTGATGCTGCCCCGGGAACTCTGGGCAACAGACAAGGACCCCGGATGCCTGAGAAAATCCCGTAATATGACAGAGACCAGAACAAGCCAACAAACAGAACAGAAGAGGGATCGAAGCAAATTGGAGGAAATAGAAAGTATACAAGAAGAAAAAAGAAACTTCCATTAACTTTCTCAGATTATGGGAGACAACTATTGCATTTACTAAATGAGAACAAAATATTTCTTAATTGGAAGAGGGAGAAGATGATTCAAATAAACAAGAGCGCTCACTTTGAAAGTAAAAATATGAGTGCTGAAATTTACATTTTAAGAAGTCTCACTAGAAGGGTGAGAAGGTAAAATAGAGGAAACGTGATTAGAATAAAAGGACACAGACGAATGGATAAAGATGTGGTACATATATATGATGGAATATTACTCAGCCATAAAAAGGAATGAAATTGGGTCATTTGTAGAGACGTGGGTGGACCTAGAGACTGTCATACAGAGTGAAGTAAGTCAGAAAGAGAAAAACAAATATCGTATATTAATGCATATATGTGGAACCTAGAAAAATGGTACAGATGAACTGGTTTGCAAGGCAGAAATAGAGGCACAGATGTAGGGAACAAACGTATGGACACCAAGGGGAGGAAGTGGCAGGGGGGTGGTGGTGGGATGAATTGGGAGACTGGGATTGACATGCATACACTAATATGTATAAAATGGATAACTAATAAGAACCTGCTGTATAAAAAAATAAATAAAATAAAATTCAAAAAAAAAAGAACAAAAGGACAAAGAGATGGAAACCAAGAGAGAGAGACTCAGAGGTTGTCCTGTATGAGCTGTAGCAGTTCCAGAAAGAGAAGAAGGGAAGAGAAGATCCCTGGGTGCTCTGCAGGGCGCCCACCATGATCAGGGAAACAGATCCACACACCCACCCATTACGGGAACATCACAACACACATGGAACAAGAGACAGTCCTAATAATTCTGGGAATGCGCATCTAGTGGAAAGGATTCTACAAAGAATCTTCAAGAGGTAGAAGATAATGGAATGAAACCTTCCAACATCTGAGGAAGAATTATTCCGATCTAGATTCTTGTACTCAAATATTATGGAAATAGTAAAAAAAAAAAAAAAGATCTCCCAAGAACCTCCTTTCTTTGGGAAGCAATGGATGATGATCCATCCAAGAAAGAGGAAGGCAGGGGTTGCAGTAAACAGGAGATGGGGGAGTGGACTGGCTGGGCTGGAGGAGAAGGGACCATCCAGCCCTTCAGGCGGCCTGACGTAAAACGGCCGGATGGGAGCGCACGGACAGCTCCCTGAGATGTCATCCAGGGCCCCAAATGGACACCCAGTGCTTGCTTGCAGTGAAAGGAGGCTACTTAATTGGGAGACTTTGAGGATAAACTCTTGAGAAGCACACAGGGAGGATACAAGTGCACGAGCACAGCTGCTGACTGTGGATGAGGGATGTGGTAAAACCTACGATCCACCGTCCACAGTGTTTTCATAGTCATGACAACGTAACGTTGTTAATGGTCTAACGTAATGTCCCCCGTGACTGCATTGGGACAGAAGTGTCTGAGACAGGACGGCAGGTGTGCGTGTTGGAAAGCATCTTCTTCTCCAAGCTGGGAAGTTGACAGATGAACGCTTCTGGGTGGGAAATAGTGCCCTAGAGGAGGGAGAACTTTTGTTAGGGATGTGGATGGAGGTCAATGTCAAAAGAAAGGGTGAAAGAGTTGAAAACCCTGCCCTCTGGGGAGCTGGGAGTAGAATGCGGGTGGTATTTGGGGAACAGTTTTCCATAACAAGCCATGTACAGCTACCTGACCCCTTAACTATGTATGTGTATAACTTTGGTGAGAACACATAATACATTTTTTGATATGTCATATTACATCCTGTTGTTCATCATGATGGCTGGAAATTGCAGTCTTCAGAGCACAGACGGTCTGGAGTGGAGGCTGAAGGCTCTCAGCTCCCGGAATCGGAAGAGCAGTTCCCGGAACCCGGGACTCAGCTGCGCTGGGCGAGGGGGTGGCCTGTTTCTCCCAGGAGGAGGGCGCAGGTCAGTTCTCCAGCCACTCCTCCCCGCACTTCTCTGGTGACAGCACATTTGGTGACTGACAAACACTCACCCCTTGATAGCAGCGTGTTCCCGCAATAGCTGACGGATTCCCGGGGGTTTCAGCGCTGTTGAGCGAGCGCGGTCCGTGTTAACAAAGACACTAAACACAGCTGTTTCGTTGTCTATATTTAAAACCAGTCAAATAAAGATACTCTTGGCTCCCAGCAGAACGGTTCTGTGGGGCTCCAAACGGGCCCTGGGTTGCTGGAGATCCTGGCGGTCCCTGGATGCCCCCCCGGGTGTGCTCAGGACCACCTCTCAGCTGTCCCTCCTCAGCCACGTGGCTTGTGGGGCCTGGGTGCACTGCTGATGTTTCTTTAATGTGCAGCCGCGTCCTATGTAAGCCATAGATCCACAATGAGCCGTTAGTAAAACAAGAAGCAGAAGGAGTTCTAATAATAACATACAAATTAGCAAGGAGCAAACCTACCTCAAAATGGTCTACACCAGCTCCGAAAGTTACGTTCATAGATCAGATTTCTCATATTGCCAGTCACAATTTCTCTGATACTTGTTTAAAAATGGTAAATGGAAAAACATAAAGATAACCCCATTTATAATATGTTATATTTGGAGAAGTACTTACAAATATCAGCCTAGAATATTCTCTTCTGCCTCACTATTTGGAAACAAATTTTAAAAAGAACAAAAGAAAGATGGAAGGAAGGGAGGGAAGAAACAAAGAAATCTGGTTTCCCTTAGCCCAAAATGCAAACATTTCAAACAGGAGGTCATTTATGTCTATTTTCCATGACAAGATAAATTACTAAATTTCAATCTATCTCTTAATACATAATCAGTCTAAAAACCAAATATGATGTAATCAATCATTCTTGAATCGGGGACAAACAATGCTTTTTATTCACTACATAACTAATCTAAAAATTAAGCAATACACACTCTTGTTAAATGGGGAAAATCAAAATTGGCCTTATATCATGAATATTAATAAAAGTAAAGTTAAAATGAATTTTATAATGCAGCCATTTATAATGCACTGATCTAAAACTGAGTTTTTACTTAAAACCACTTCTTTACTACATGCTACTACATACTATGTTAAAATGAAGAAATGATTTGGGCTCCTGAGAAGGGACCCCCAACAGCCCCAAACTGAAACCCGGTGTGGGCATTCCCCAAGCAGCCCCTCATCCCTCACTCCCCATGTGCCGAGTGCTGGTCGACACCACAAGATGCTGGGCAGAGGTGTGTTTCATGGTTTAGCTCATCGTTGGCTCAGTTGTTCAGTCTGGCAGAATCTGCTCAGCAACTGTTCCATGCCTCCATGGTTGCGTTGTGGGCTATGAGCCACAACTACTGAGCCTGCGCTCTAGAGCCCTCGAGCCACAACTCCTGAGCCCACAAGCCACAACTACGGAGCCCGTGAGTCACAGCTACTGAACCCGTGTGCCACAACTACTGAAACCTGTGCACCTAGAGCCTGTGCTCCACAACAAGAGAAGCCACCACAATGAGAAGCCCACACACCGCAACGAAGAGTAGCCCCCGCTCGCTGCAACTAGAGAAAGCCCGCGCGCAGCAACAGAGACCCAGTGCAGCCAAAAAAAAAAAAGTCAACATCATCAACACACATAGCTACAAAGTTTTTTGTGTGTGATGAGAACTATTAAGATCTACTCGCTTAGCAACTTTCACATATACGACACAAATGTACACAGATGTAATGCTGTACGTTACATTCCCAGGACTTATTGATTTTACAAATAGACGTTTGTGCTTTTGACCCCATTCACTGGTCTGGCCTAGCCCCACCCACACCCCTCTCCCCCGCCTCTGGAAACGACCAGTCTGTTCTCTGCATTATAGAACATTCTCAAAACTATAGAAATGGAAGGCAGATTCGAGGTTGCGGGAAGGGAAGTGGGTGAGCTTATAAGAGGGTGGCCACACTTGTGGTGACGGCGTTCTGTGCCTTGGCTGTGCGGGTGTACAGTGGACGTACACAAGTGATCAGTTCACATACAATTAAACACAGACATGCACGGGAGCACAAGTAAAGCAAGATCAGTGGAGTGAATGGGTGTTGATATCCCAGTTGTGACGATATCTTAGAGTCTGGGGAGATGATATTACCAGGGGAAGTGGGTCAAGGGCACTTCTCTGTATCATTTCTTCCAGCTGCACGTGATCTGCAATTATCTCAAAACAAATCGTTTAAAACAAAGTAAAACATGTAGGATAATTTCACATAATGGCCAGTGCTGTAAAGAAAGCCCCATTAATCCTCATCTGAGTGATGGTGGATGAGAGGAAGGTGCAGCAAAGCTGTACCCGAGGACACAGTGGGGCTGAACATCCGAAGCCACCCCCGCCTGCTAGTGTTATTTGCGTCATTTGTGTTTTGCAACTAAGCTACCTGCTAAACACTTCATATGAGAGCTCATCTTGGAAATTCCATTACCAATGATCACAAGCAGCATATGTGACAGAGAACTGTAAACAGCCAGAACCATAGGAGCATAATCCTTCATCTTGTACCTGAGTAATTGAGAAAAGGTGATGTCTTAGAAGATCGCGTCACTAAGGGACTCAGGCGTTAGTAGATGGTTCTGTGGACTCTTACCCAATGAGAGGCGTTTTGTTCAAAGAATCAGGAGCTCAGGTTTTCATTCACTTTTTTAAATTCTGCCTTAAAGAAGAAATTCCTATTTTACATCTCAGTTGTCTTAAATCAAAATATATATACATTTAACAAGAAGCATCAACTGTCTTTCAAGGGCATTTAACCTGTAATCCATCCGTTTTTAATCTACATCTGACAAATGACTCCGGGGTGAAAATACCTCTTGGAGAAGAGGTGGTGTCTCCTGCTGACAGTCACCATAAGTTCCCTTCTTCCAAAAGGGGGGCAGAGTGTCTTGTATTTGTGGGTGAGCCCCAGCTCCCCGTGAGCTCAAGGGAACAAGGAAAGGATCAAGGTCACTGTCACAAGGATCCAGACACAGCAATATTTGGAGGAAGCTCCGTGAAGGCTGAGAGGAGGGCATTGTCCATGTGGGGAATGAGAAAGGTATTTTCAACTCCCTGACTTAGCCGTGAACGTGGGCATGGAGAACAGAGGATGTGTCAAATACAACTTTGTCCACAAAATTCGATGTTATAGACCCTAATGACTTTAATGAAAAGCCTGTCATTTGCCCCTCATGGGTGAGCCCGGTGGTCTTTGTCTTCGCTGTCTTCCCAGAACCCCACGGAGTCCCCAGAATGATGGGGATCCATGTGATGAATCTACAACACATTATGAAATGCTTAAAGCGATAGAGGTGAATTTCTAGGATTACCAGAAAAGTAAAACATGTAAATTAATATAACAATATTTCACTAAAATGTGATTTTTTAACAGAGTGTTGGCACTATATCAGATAGAGTGGCTTTGATCATTAATATCCAATCCTTTTCGTATATTTTCTAATCACTTAATTGTCTTGCTTTGTGTTGGTTTGTTTATAAGATTTATTTAAATTTGTCTACTTGATGTTCTTCATATGATGAGAATTAAGATGCTTTTTCATAAAACCTCTGCACTGAATACCATTCAAACCATTCTTAGCCAATTTAGTAACATCTCAGAACAGCTTCAAAATAACTGTGCCCACTAAGTACACATTCACCATGGAAGAATATGCACAAAGGCCATTTTAAACACTGCGTTTTGTTGTTGCTTTATAGTTATAACAAATGAAAATCTTAAATTAATACTTAAGAGGTTGTATTTTGTTTTCCTTTTTCATTAGCAAATAAGATGTCCTTAGAAAGCCTTTTATATGGAAAGGACTGTAGCTTATTTACTGCCTTTTGAATGGACAAGGATAAAAATAAAAACACATCTGACAAACTATGATGATAAAAGCTCTGTATCGACATGCAGATACATCACTATGCTTCCCTAATTAACTTCTAAATATTTCATACTGTCTTAATACCTTTCAGACTCAATCAAAGATAACTTACACTTAGTTTTATTGAGAACATGTTAACAGTTTGTGTAATCTTTACATCACAAACAGCAATTTAGTTTTCTAAAGAGATTTTTCTATAAGGAATCATTTATCACAAATCAGTGCATTGTGATACGATCTCCAGGTCCCCCCGTAGTGTCTCCGTGTGTTTGTGCACCCAGCCTGGCTGTCATCCCCCGTCTGTCCTCAAGCGCAAACCTCCCTGGTGATTAGACCCCGCAGGTAGGATCCTTGTTGCATTATGATAATCAACTGCATTCTTCTGCTCTTTTATTCTTCCCTAGAGTGACTGCATCTCGAGGAAGAGGGAAAATGTAGTTATTGGATCCAATCGAGTGTTTGTGTCTCTGAAATTATCAGCAACACCCCATCAGGAAAGGTTCTGTTGGTCCACAGACGTATGGCGATCCAAGCAGCCACATAAAGGTAATGACCCCGTGTCCTACTTCAGGCTCTACGTGCAAACAGATGTTTGTCTATTACCTTAACAAGAATTCCGAAAAGCACAAAGACAGGTTTGCGAATAGAGGATTTTTTTGATCTTTTTGATCAAGAGTTCAACGTTCCTAATCTTAATAAACAAACTCAGTACAAAGTCAGAATTTATCATCTATTACTACACATAGACTCAAGTAGTCTTCTTTTATCTGTTCACCCCTTGGCAGTTGTGCAGAGGCTGCTTCGTACAGAGTCCCTTTAAAATCAGATCTCTCTTTCCACTATTAGTCTATTTAGGGACCCTTTATCTTTAAGGAAATTAAGCACTTCTTTAATTAGGGCCCATTTGCATAGCCCAAGGTCCTCATAGGTTGATGTCAATTACTGTTGATAAGCCTCTCTCAGTGCTGCTGTGAACCTCCAGAACCACACTCCTTGCAAACTTCCAGTTATGTATGGCTAATGTTCTTTTTTAAGAAATTTAAAAAATTGTGGTAAAATATATAGAACATAAAATTTACCTCCTGACCTTTTTTAAGTGTACAGTTCAGTAGCGTGAAGTACATTTACATTATGTAGCTGTGCGACTACCATCGCCACCCATCTCCAGAACTTTTTTCATCTTCCAAAATTAAAACTCTGTCCCCATTAGGCACTCACTCTCCATTTGCCCCTCCTCCCAGCTTCTGGAAACCACCATCTACTTTCTGTCTCTGTGAATTTGACTGCTGCGGGGACCTCATGTGAGGGAATCATACAGTATCTGTCCTTTAGTGACTGGCTGATTTTACCAGCATTATGTTGTGGCAGGTGTCAGAATCCCTTACCTCTTTAAGACTCAAGAAGATTCTACTGTATGTAGAGACCACATTTAGTTTATTCCCTCTCTGTCAATGGACACTTGGGTTGCTTCTACCTTTTGGCTATTGTGAATAATGCTGCTGTGAACATGGGTGTGCAAATATTTGTTTGAATCCTGCTTTCAGTTCTGCTGTGTATATACCCAGATGTGAAGTTGTTTGATCCTATGTTAATTTTTAACAGTAAGGAACTTCCATACTGTTTTCAATCAGAGCTGCCCCATTTTGCATTCCCACGAACGGTACACGGGCGTTCCAATTTCTCTACATCCTCACCAACGCTTCTTGTTTTTTGTGTTGTTTTGTTCTGTTTTGTTTTTAATGATGGCCATTCAAATGGATGTGAAGTGGTATTTATTGTGGTTTTGACTTGATTTCCCTAATGATAATAATGTTGAGGGTCTTTTCATGTACTTATTGACCATTTATATATCTTCTTTGGGTAAATGTCTATTCAAGTTTTTTGCCTTAATCAAGTAGTTTTGTTGTTGCTGTTGTTGTTGTTGAGTGTAGGAGCTATTTAAGTATTCTGGATATTAAGCCCTTATTAGATAAATGTTTTGCAAATGTTTTCCCACATTCTGTGGTTTGCCTTTTCATTTGGTTGGTCGTGTTCTTTGGTGCACAGAAGATTTTACTTTTGGTGTAGTCCAATTTATCTATTTTCTTTTGTTGCCTGTGTTTTTGGTATCATATCCAAGAAACCATTGCCAAATCTAACATCATGAAGATTTTCCTATATATTTTCTTTTAAGAGTTGTATAGTTTTAACTCTTATGTTTAGTTTTGGGTTTTGATCCATTTCAAGTTACTTTTTGTATATAGTGTAAGTTAAGGGTCCAGTGTCATTCTTTTGCATGTAAGTATCCAGTTTTCCCAATACCATTTGTTGAAAAGACTGCCCTTGCTCCATTGAATGGTCTTGGCACCCTTGACAAGAATCATTTGACCATATGTACAAGGGTTTATTTGTAGGCTTTCTATTCTATTCCTTTGGTCTGTGTGTCTGTCTTTATGCCAGTACCACACTGTTTTGTTTACTGTAGCTTTGTGTAAGTTTTGAAATCAGGAAGTATGAAACTTTCAAATTTGTTCTTCTTTTTCAAGATTGTTTTGGCTATTTGGCTGTTCCTTTAGGGTCCATAGGAATTTTAGCATGGATCTTTCTATTTCTGCAAAACAGCAACATTGGGATTTTGATGGGGACCGCTTTAAAACTATAAGTTCCATGGCTAAGTTTCTTAATCAGACAGAAATAGAGGTTTCAATGTTTTATGGTAGTGAATTTTCCTACCCAATTTGAGCATGTACCATTACCTTAAATGAATTTTTTTTCAGTGTGAAAAATATTAAGATTTTATTTTATTTTTTCTCATCCTGGTCTGGAGAACAATAAGTGATTGTAGGGAATGTTAACTATAAAGTTTTACACAAATCTGCACTGAGAATGAAGAGACAGTTTCTGTTGAATTTCTTGAAACTCAGAATTTTGAAATCAGTAATTCCTTAGTAGAAAATTACCAATGTCATGGAATGTTTCACATAGTCTTTGCCATCAAAGGTAAGCTTATCTGGCACTCAGAAGTTCTTTATTTATAATAAGAGCCTAATACAAAACTTAGGTATGATGGGGCATCACTCAAGACCATGGTCAATATTAACAGTGTGGAGATGCACAGTATATTTGAACGAGTGATTAATCACACCCCTGTGTCATTTTTGAAATAACAAAACCTACCAATGATCGAGCTCTAGCACACACGCCAGCACCGGGCAAGCACTAAATTCCTCCCAAATTCTCCTAGACTGAGAGATTATCCTTCCCACTTCAGAGCTCAGTAAAGGGAAGATTAGAGAATGTAAGTGACTATGTTAAGATAACATAATTAATAAGTAGCCAAGACAGTAACTGCACCAGGCTCGGGTGGCTGACAACGGAATTTTGTTTAGAGATCTACATTTGACGCAAATCACTAATTCCAAGAAGCCTTCAAATTTCAATCTTCAATCCAAGTCTATTTCTAAACCAAATGAAAATGTTCAGAAGTTAGCAGTAGAATAGATACAGCAAAAAAAGGACTCAAAGGAAAGGTTTTTTTCACAACTACCCTTTCTGTCCCAGATACAAAGGGATAATTGTGTATTAATCATTATGTTCATCCATTTCCCATTTTTTCTACACTGCTGAGTACCTATTTGGTTCCGTGAGCCCTTCTAGACTCTGGAGGTATAAAATGGATGAGGCACGGGCACTGTCCTCAAAGCGTCACAACGACGTGGTGAGGACCAAGAGTAAACAGGCCTGAAGGTCCTTCCTTCAGGGCAGAACACCTGCTTGGTCCCTCCGCCTTCCAGAGCCGAGCATGCTTCCCGGCCCTGTAAGGAGTTCGGTCACTTCTCATGGTATCAACAGAGGTCTGGGTAAGATGACTTGGGAGGATGGAGAAGAGGTCTTAGCTCTGATTAGAGGGGCCAAAGATGTCTTTGCAGAGGAAGTGACCCCAGAACTGGGCCTCGAAAGATTAGTTCATTAGATGGATGAATTGGGAGTGACTTCCCATGTAGGAGAAAAATATAAAACCCAGAGATGAACTCAGGGCATAGACATAGATACCAGTAACTTGGCACACACAGCTATTTGTTAGGACAAAGGACTTAATTCCTCCCGGCTTGGGTTTGGTGTTGGTAAAACAGTTGTGATTTCTGTGGTCCACAGGAGAGAGAACGTGATGTGGCTCCATCTCCCTGTCTTTTCAGATGGAGGGTATAGAATTGTCCACTCCAGGGCTCTCAATCCCAGAAACTGATTACTAGCTGCTCTCACTCATTTGCCCACCATCCTTTCTTCTTCCAAGGCCCAGCGTTATCGTATTCAACCATCCAGATTCTTGTTACCTGCTGCCGTGTGGTTGTTTGAACTATGGATTCCCAGGATTGTTCTTTCGCTGCTTCTACTCCTTAGATTGCAACTCAGAATCAGAAGGACGCAGGTGGAAGGGCCCATGGTCCCGTTGCCATTGCTAAGCCAGCAGCGGTTGAGTACAGACGGCCCCGGTCCTGCAGCCCTCGCACTTCCAGCCCCTCCCCACCCTGTGGCCACCACCGGCTCCCCGTGGGCCATATTTCCTGTCCTCAGCCCTTGCTTCCCTTAGCAACCCCAGTCAAGAAGGACTTTGGGGCTTCCTCTTATGGGAGAAATGAAAGTGCCGTGGTAAAAGATTTAGATTTAGGGCATTTTCTGTCCATGTGTCCCAATTAGCCACCATGATTGCTGAGTTGAGCACCTGTGGCTTCCCCACAGCTGGTGCTCTAGGAAATCCAATTTCCTCTGAACCAGAGCCCAAAGAGAAAATCACACTCCCATCCAATTTCTATGCTAAAGACTTTACTTAAAATAAAATCAATATCTGTTTCCCAAAAAGCTTCATGGATTGTGTTCTGAATGGCGACTATTTTAAAGAAAAGTGTATCGTGTGTCCAGAAGGAGGAATCTGCCGAAATAGCTCCAACTTTATAAATCTGTGGTCTTTGACCCTTTGAATCGGATTTATTTGAAACAGCTGACAAATACTATTAGTTTCGTCCTAGCACTGCCAGTTACCATTTGTATCCCTTTGGGCAAATCCCTTCAAAGTCTTACTTTCTTCTTCTGTAAAATAGGGATAAAGGGCTAGATCAAGTGTGATGGATTACATGAAAATACTGTAAACTACTAATGATGGTGATTGTAGCTAAGTATCCACAATGTACCAAGCTCCGTTCTCAAAGTACCACTCACTATATCGCATTTAGTTCTCAAAACACCCTGTGTTACTCTTCTTGTCCAGATTTTTATCCATAATTTATATCAGAGGAAACTAATGTATAGAGAAGTTAAATAAAATGCCCAACGTTACACAGTAAATGGCACGGATGGAATTCAAACTTAGGTGGGTGTTTCAGCTCCTGGCCAACGTTCTTAACTGCTGGGACCTACCCCTGCCATGTTCCCAAAGCCCTATGCAAATATCACACATTGCTATCCTTGTGTCTATTCCACATATATTTACAATAGATATTATTTGTGTGTGCAAGTATTGTGTATATATATATATATATGCTTACACACCAAGAATTTGTAAAACTGCTAGGTTGCCACTAAATCACTGTTTTGCCTAAAAGGAACGACACCGTTAATATGATTCTGAGTTCACCACTCTCGTGGCCCCTTGCTCAGAAAACGGCCCAATAATTTCGAGTCGTGTTTTCTCAAGATCATCCCTAATGCTTTTCGATCGTTTTCATAGTGATTCATCAGTATTGCTTAAATCTTCTTTATGACCTTTGTTACCTGCCGTTACAACAATATTTATAAAATGTAATGTTATAAAATAGTACAGATAGTGAAAAATAAGTAAAAGCGTTTGCGCTTTGGTTTTTCTGGAATTTAGGAGACAGTGGAAATTTGCATCTTACATGACTTGTCTCGAAGTCTTGGACCACCACTCTCTTGGAAAGTAGGATGCAAATGCCTAATCCCTCTCCCCTCCCCTGGAGTGCGACAGGGGCTGCAGACGGCGACACTTCTCTCCCCCCAGCTGAGAACGATTGCCTCCATCCGCGGGCGTTTTGATTGAAGTCGAGTTGGGGAATAGGCGGGTCGTGTGTGGGTGTGGATGACAAGGGGCATCAGATCCAGGGGCTTCTGCCAGCCAGAGTCCACCTGCGGGCGGGGAGCTCACCAGAGAGGAGCTCCCCTTGGCTCAGTGGAGGTGCTGCCGCCGCGATCGAGGTCAGCCTGGGACCCCTCCTCTGTGACCCCATGCTCCTCCGGCATCCTGGGTGACTTGAGACTGGGAGGTCCCTGGACGCCCCGCGGGTTTATGAAAGCTTCCGAGCGACGTGCGTTTTCCACACATGAGTTTCAGAGTCGGAATGCCCTTCCCTCCTGTTCCCCTGGAGCAGAACTAGGAAAACGTGAAAAGCCAAAGATGCCAAGAGAGCCCAGGGCTTTGCTGAAGCTGCCCATTCAGTTCAGTGAACCTCAGGCAGCTCGTTCAGCCCCACCCTCAGCAGGACCGCGTTCTAAGTTATTTCTCGGGGAGAATAGAGCACTGCAGGGTGCTAAAGTGACCCCGGAGGTCACTGGCACCAGGAGATTTGAACATCAGACAGTATATCGTAAATTTCTCAAAAAACCCAAAAGGCAGAAACACCTATAGGGCAGGTGCTGTGTGTCGGGCGTGTCCGTGCCTTCCATGCACTCACAGCCTGAGGTCCCCCGCACTCCACGATGTGCTCTGGACAGCCCCACGCTCACGGCAGGGACCTGCACAAATCCCTGGGGAGACTAACAGTGCAATTATCGCCTGAAAGTCTGTGATGCGTGAGAAATTTGTGCCCTGAGGTCTTGCTGGGAGATTTTGTGGTGCCGGTCAAAGCCTAATGCTGACATTATTCACCATTTTCATGTTTCCTCTTCAATCATAGTTTACATCCTTTCCTTGGGTCTTAACATTTGTTTGACAAAAAGATTGCGCACCATTTTATTTATAAAGATCTACCATTACTAATATGTTTAGAGAAGAACATTCTGCTTAAATAACTGGTAGCACCTTCCACTGAAGCTTTTATAATTAAACCTCTTAGTCTGCTAATGTCCACAGTTCCTTCTAGATGGAGTCAGTGGAATTTTTGTTATCATGGAAAAGTAGCATGTTGAGGTTTTAAATTTCCTTCCAAACAATGGAAACTTGCCACTTGATTCTACAGCCTGAGCCTTGTGTAATATGTACCAAAGTAGTGATGTTTAGTGGTGTATAAGCTTTCTCCTCACCCCTAGTAGAGAACTTTCAAGTAGCCCGCATTCCATAGAAGGTTCTAGAACGGCCATTGGAGGTATATGTATCTTTACTTTGGGGGAGGAAATACAGCTATCCTCAGATGTATCATTTTCATTTGCCTTGTGGATGTGTTCTCATTTGACCAGAATAAAAATCATGTTAGCCCTTTTCTCATGGGTAGCTTTCATGCACAATTTAAATCCAATGTAAAATTCATGGGTGGAAATTAATAGACACTTGCCAAAGCATAATGAATAACGTATTACAGTCTTGAAAGAGGTGTTAAATTTAAACACAGATAATATAGCAGTTAAATGGATAAATCTTCCCTAATCAAAATCACTTTCAAAATATGGAAATTTTAGTGCCTGCCTTGTTTTAGGGTCGCATTAATAAACAAACAAACAAACAAACAAGGAATAACCCCATTAGAACAGAGCAGAAAAAAGGTGGATAGTGACTTACTAGCATATTAAATTTGACAACAAATATTAGCTAAACATAGAGAAAGAATATGGAAAGCTATTTCAGAGAAGATGCAAGTGGCTTGTACGTTAGAAAAAGTGTTCAACCTCATCGGCATCATCCGTGTGACCCACAGACTGACAACGTCACAGCATCGTTTACCCACCAACCATGTTCAAACCGTACTGAGGAGCGTGGCTTTACAGACACAGTTACGGGCAACATCAGTGAAGCTTGGAGAGGATATTGCCTTCATATTAGCACGTCCACGTAGTGCGCAGGTACTTACGCTCAGAAGCTGCATATATGTTGTATGTATGAAACTGCAGCAAGGCGGTGCCCAGGGAGCATGGCCTCTGCAGGGACCATATCCAAGCGTGACTTTGGACAATCTACGATCTCTGCCAGTCTGTTTCCTTCTATGTATGTCAGGCATGATCACAGCATATTTACCTTAGAGTGCTGTGAGAAGGACTTGATGGATTAAATGGCATTTGTCACATAGTGAGCATTTCAGAAGACTTGGATATTTTTGTTACACGTTATAGACTTGTTTGTAAGAGCAGGAATTTGGAAACAACTATTCATCCATAAAAGACGCGTTAAATGAATTATGTTGTGTTCATGCAATAGAACACTATGAATTAGTTTTTGAAGGCGGGAGCTTGTATGAACCTAGCCCAGCCTATGTCGTGAGATGAAAACTCGCAGGGTGCAAAGCCACGTTGAGGGTTACCATTTGTATACTTTGAAAGTGTGTTTGCACACAGATGCTTGTCAGTGCTGGAACATCAGAGGAAGGACAGTCAAGGTTGCCTCAGGGTTAGGAGTTAGCTGATTGGGCAGGAGAGGAGTTTCTTCTCCTCGTTGTATGCCTGTGGATACCTTAAGCATGCTGCCCCATCTATACGTCTATTCGTGATCGATGTTTATATTCACTGAATATTCGTGGAGAGACTTGAGTGGAGCCGGCAGAGGCTGTGACCCTGGGGGAGCTGACACTCCCAGTCAGACGTTCCCGGAGAAGTTGGCAGAATGGATCTGGGGCGGATTCGTGGGAAAGGAGTGGACAGGGCAATACCAGTGCCAAACTCAGGGGAGAAGAGAGGTGTCCTGGAGATCAGACAGCTCCTCAGACCTGAGAGGCTGGTGGAGATGGGATCCTCCGCCAGCACCAGCAAAGGCACCGCGGCAGGAATCCCAGGCTCCGCCTGGAAAAGAGGCAATGAGTCTAAATTCTGGTGTGTACAGGGCGCAACCACATGAGCAGAGGACAGGAAAATGGGGAAAGCTGGTTCTGGGAACATCTTTTAAACACGTTGCCCGCTCTCCTAAGAGAAAATGCCAAACTATGAGGGGCAGAGAATTCCATCCACGTGATACGGGTTATTGGTTTCATTTGGCTAATACTGTATATCGTGAGCAGGTGGGTGGTACTGCCCGTGATCTCTGAGTTCTTCACACTCTTGCAGATCTGCTGCTTTGCCCCCTCCACCCCGTGTGGCTCTGCAGGAGCCCCCTCCTCCCAAGGCCTCTCCAGGGCCTGCTACTTCAGCACTTTAAGGAAAGGCAGGCAGAACCCATAGCAGCCAGGCAGTCTGCCTGTTAGAAGCCTGCCCCAGAAACCGTGTCTGCAGGGTGATGGATGAGGTTAATCTCCCGTCGTTTCATGGGAGATTTACATGCATAAGTCTCATTAGTGCTAATGGGAGTTTCTTGCATAAATCTGACATGCGGGAAGGTAAGGAAAAAGCCGGTTTTCTTTTCTTCTTTATCGGTTTTCTTGCTTAAGGCTTCGTTCCTGCAGTCTGGGGGCTGGCTTGGGTGTCTTGCCACGTGCCTTGCATGGAAGCCGCTGGTGGTCTTCATTTACATGGAAATGGATCCTAAACAGGGTTCTGAACTCACATGTTTAAACACCTC
Organism: Monodon monoceros; assembly: GCF_005190385.1. NCBI lineage: Eukaryota > Metazoa > Chordata > Mammalia > Artiodactyla > Monodontidae > Monodon > Monodon monoceros. Next base: position 86,896,292 of record NW_021703775.1, read on the forward strand.
CTACTTGCGCCATCATCTTTGCAAGTACAGATACCCAATTAGTGCCACTGATCCAACAAATTTCCATGTGTCAGTTGTACCTGCTGTGAATGTCATTCTGTTTGGTGATAACAGGGCCTGCACCCAAAATGGAGGCGGGGGGAGAGGGAAAGCCACACTGAGTCCTTGCTGTGAACTGAATTATTTTTAAAGTGACTACAGATCCCTGTCCTTTTTAAAGTACCAGCCTATCTCTGAAGCTAGGATTGGGTTTGGAGGGAGAAAGGCTAGACCGGACCCTGTCGCTCACTTGCCATCCCTTCCCTTATGTCTATTAAGTTGTGGGTCCATTTATAATATCAAGGCAAAATGTAGAGTTAGAGCTGTTTCCAAGAGGACATCTGAACCAACAAACACAGGCTTAATTTCACCCTGCGTCTGAGTGGGAGACTGGCATTTTTCAAAGCCCATTGAATACTTTCCGTTATTATTGTGAACGTATGCCAATTCCTATCATGTTCACGCTGAGAGCTGTGGAGTGTCGCTTGCTGGGAGGTGGGAGATGGCTGTGGAGGACTTTGACATTATATAGGTTCACTTTATTTGTATTTAAACATTTGCATATGTAGCTGCTGACAAAAGGTAACCACGATGACTTCGGGTACATCTAGTTCGGAGGACAAGTCACGAGTGTGGTGGCTTGTGATAGAAAAACCTTTTCTTTGTCATTTAAATTGTGTATCATTTACAGATAGATATTAACAGCAGGTATTGTCTATAGTATATGCCCATGTATATGTAAATGGATAACATGCTCATGCATAAAAGCAATATGTGTGTGAGTGAGACAGACAGATTAATAGAAGATTTTCGTGTATTAATAGGAAAAAGAGATAAAAGATAATAACTTTAAAATTTTCCAGGAAACCAACACTGCAGTTGGTTAAATTAGCAACAGAAGAAAAGTAACTTTCTGAGCTTTTTCTTCATTAATCCATTTTCTAGAAAAAATATCTGTTTGATGGAGTCATTCTCTGTTAACCAAAATGATAAAAATTATGTCTTCCTCTCTAATCAAATTCTCCTTCAGTCAAATTTTGGCCTCATCTTTATTAGAGATTATTTGTAAATTGACGTTCATTTTGATCACAGTGTGGATAACTGGATAGTTTGTTGTGTGTCCACATTCATGCACTCACTTATTCAACATATACGACTGAGCACCCATGAAATGCCGGGCATTGTTCCAGACGCTGGGGATGCTTCAGAGAGCAGAGCCCCTGCCCTCACTGAGCTTGCCTTTCAGGAAGACGGATGCAGGTGACGCAGGGCAGGAAAGGAGCCTTTCTGGGGAGGGAGCAAGGCTCTGTTCCAGAGAGAGGGTGACCTCCAAGAAGCAGACGTGGTCCAGTCACAGCTCCAACGAGGCAAAGGCTGGGTGTAGATGTTGGGGAGCCAGGGTCGCTGTCTTGAACTGTTTCTGGCTTCTGGATGAGGTGGGAAGCCAGGTCCTCCATGAGCTTGAGGGGAGGAAGGGACCAGGTATGGAGGAGGAGATGTGATGGAGGGAAGGAAGGAGGGGACGGGGACCTTGTATTGCCAGCAGGAACTGAAGACCCACCTGAGGCCACGTCATGCTTTGAGGTGAGACCAGACAGCCAGGACTGCGTCCTTCCTTCCAGCCACTCTCTGGAGGAGGGCTGGCACAAAGCAGACGGCGAAGCCAACCTTCCCAAGGGAGGAAATTTAGATGAGAGACAGGCGGGCAGATTAAGGAGCGCAGGAAGAGCAGCGAATCGTGGTCCATCCAGTGTGAGTGCCGAGGAGGGGAGGACGGAGGACGGGGGGTCAATGAGGAGATGGTGGGGTCAGTGGGCGATTTGCTGGTCCCTGTGCAGTTGTCCAAAGGCTGGTTGGAGACTGGGAGCTGGAGGGAGGGAGCTGGAAAGGCACCAGGTGGCAGCCAGGGGGGGAGCGTCTGAGTGAGAAAACAGAGGGGGGGCCATGGAGCAGAGGCTGAAGCAGGAAAAAACGGTCCAGGAGTCAAGAGGCCAGGATTTTGGAAGGATGGGTGATGTGGATGGAGAAGTTATCAAGGATCTTGCGGGCTGGTTGGAGATCATCCTGTGATCCTCAAGGAGTGGGGTGAGGTCCCCGTGTTTTGGTGATGTCAGGGAGTCTCTCTGAGTCTAGGGTGACCTGAGACTCAAGGCTGGAGGGATTTAGGGAGGATAGGAGGGGGCTGCCAGGTGAGGGGCCGGCCCGGGGTGCAGAGGCCCGGGGCGGGGCAATACACAGGATGCTCTGGGGCCCGCCTTGAGCTCCAGAGGCTGCCTTGGAATGACTTCAAGAATGAGGCGTGAGAGGTGGGGTCAGGAAGGGGACAATGCCCGGCATGAGGCTTAGAACCTGAGAAGGGTCCCCTGGGCGCCTGACAGGAGGTGCCGACCTCAGTGTCCCCAGCATCTGCCACCGGCGGGTGAGGCCGGAGGGACGTTCACGGGATGTCCTTTGTGATTTAGCACGAGTCATAGCTAATACGTTAGAGCGGGGCTCCTAAGGGCATTAAGGGATCAGTGTGACTAAGCACGTGATGTGTAACATTGTGACTCTGGGCACAGAAATTGTTTAATGGCTCAGGAAAACATCATGTGTATCACACATGTCATTTACATTGTTTGCCCTTTAAGTGTCCTTCAGAGTTGACACAGATACATTACAACCCCCTTGAAAACAAAGTCCACAAATAAGGTTGACATAAGGAAAGTTTATTTGGTAACAGAGCTAGAGGGATGGAGAGGGGCCGCATGAAACGTTTCCTTGCAAGGACTTAAAAAAATAAAATCCGTGTGCCATGCAATCTCACCAAAAAGGAAGAACTTTCCTTCAGCCGGAGAATCTTCAGGTTCTCAGTTACCGCGTATGATGGTTCAAGTGCGAAGATGGTTGTCAAGAAGGATCTTGGCTGGACACAGCTGCCGATGACGCACTTGAAACCGTCTGCTTCGGCTGCGAGATGCAGGTATTCGCAGCCCCTCCCCTCCTCTCAGACAGCCCACAAGGATGCCATGGGGACGTCACCCTGCACCTCCACGGAACATTTGTTCACAAGGATTTGTTGGATGTACAAGGTGTGTGTAGGTGTACGTGCTGGGCGCACGTGGGCATTCATTCACTCCCCACGCGCCCAGCGGACGCAGATGAAGTGCTAAGGGCGGTGATTACACTGCCGATGGACCCCTGGTCCCTAAGCACACAGCCCGCTGAGGCCGGATCCACCCAGAACCCAGGGCAAATGCAGTGAGACTGAAATGGCAACACCTGTACAGGTCACCAGGTTGTGATCAGCTCATACTGCAGACAGGGCACCCAACAAAGTTCACCCAAGGCTGCATTTCACACACACAATCACTCACACGCTTTCAGACTCACAGTAGTAACAACAGCCAGGTTTAGTCGTCTTCGTGCTCCCTCCCCTACGACCTCCCTCGGAACAGACCTCCTGGTTCCTTCTCGCGTCTCCAGGCTCTGCCCGTCATCCACTGAGTAGGTCCTATGCTTCTGGAGAATAAGCAGATCACCCTGGCCCTGCAGATGCTCCACTCTGAGCCCAAAGGCATCTTCCTTTTCACCAAAGCCCATTAGCTTCCTGTTGGGAGTTTTCTGTCTTTGGAGCTCCTGTGGGTCCAAAGTCCTATCTGTTCCTCAGCGATAATCATGTTCATCCTTAACAATTCATATTTCCCTCCATTCGTAAATTCAACTTTGAACCTTCCTTCGGGTGGTAAACTTCCCATTTTGTAACAGTAGGAAATGGAGATTCCAACTAACTGACGTGTATGGAACCAAGAGTTTGTGGATAAACATGTAAAGATCATGTATAGATTTTCATCAAATATTACTGTGGTACCGTGAGGATAAAATGCTACAATATTTGTGAGAGAGAGAGTCGTGAACCACAGAACGTTCCCCGATGATTATTTATTAACATTAGGAAAAATGCGCCCAGTGAAATATTGCCCTTTCAACAGGTATTCACTGGCCACCGGCCGCAAGCAGGTACCGGGGCTATAAGGATGAAAGGGTCTCACAAGGCAGAAACTCACATACTGAGCGCAGGTCACCGGGCGGGGTGCGGGGGGGTTGACTCAGCACACAGCACTGTGGGTCGGGGCATCACAAAAGGTGCACCTAGTGGAGGAGATTGGACCCAGCATAAAGGTGGAGACAGTGATGCTTAAGCATCAGCCCCTGAATAAGAAGGAATCAGGGAAGAGGGGGCGGGGGAAAGTGTGTGGCCATTGGAAACCTGGCATTTCCTGCGGAGGAGGTTTGTCCGAGGGGGAGGTTGGCCTCATCACAAATGACCCGGCAGGACATGTCGGGGGTTGGACTTTGTTCTGAAGGCTGCAGGACCATACACACGGTCATCCTTGTGACTGATGCCATGGCAGGTAAATCAGCAAGTAGGAGATGCATCTGGCGGCAAGACCAACCACTAGGCTACACGCAGGAACACAGGCAGATAAATACGGCCCCCGACCAAGACGGCAGGCGCGAGGGACCGAATGGGCGGCTGGAGAGATGCAGGAAGCCAAGCCAGCCTGGACGGGCCACTGGGGAACCGGGGACAGAGGGGGGATGGAAGAGGGGGAGCAGGCAGGGGTCCACGTCCCGGGCTGGGACCGCAGCTCAGGTGGGGGGAGCCACTCACGGGGCTGGGCGGAAGGCCGGCTGGTTACTCGTGGGCAGGAAGACCCCACTCAGCCAAGGTCACGCTTCAAGGTTACATAGTTTAACCTTAGGTTGAAAAGGCATCTCAAAATTTTATACACGGAGTTCAAGTGCAATAAAATAATAACATGATAAAAAGGGGCACATTCTCTAATCAAGTGAGTCTTAAACAGCGCCGGCCCTTCTAACATTCCCGTAAGAGACGCGCATGTCATGAAATCATGCCATTTAATTCCGCGAACATGTTGAACCCCTGGGTCTGTTGCTCAGCAGATCTTCAGTGTTTGATTTCACTAAACCCACGTGGAGTGCCGAGGTCACTAAGGCCTAACCCAACTCCCAAGGACTTATCTCATAAGGGAAACAAGACAAGTGGGCAGAATAATCGCTTTTCAGGGCTGTGTAGAATCAGTGCCGGGGTGGGGAGTTGCACAGGGATTTAGGGACTCGACCACACCAGCACTTTTCATCACCTGAACCCCACTATTACTTGTCCCAGACAGGTGACCCCCTCCTTGTAGTTGGAGAAAGAGGTACTTTCGGGTCTCATAGCTGCAGTGACAGTCCCGCAGGCCTGTCTGTGCCAGGCACACGTTCTGTGCCAGGACGGGGAGAGCCACTGGGGACAGGATGGGGCAGCTCCAGTTCCCGTGGAGCGTGCAGTCGAGGGACGGGGCCCACAGAAAACAAGCAAACACACAGAAAGCGACTGCAAGTTGCAATAAGTCTACTGAGCAGGGGACAGGTAGTGGGTGGAGAAGATGAAGCGCTACCCCATCCACTCTCACAGGGTGGTTTGGAAACTCCTCTGCTGGGAAGATGGCGATGAGGCTGGGCAGATAGTAGAGGAGAGACTGAGAAAAGTGGGGAGACTTTCAGGCAGAGGGTACCACGGAGACGGGTCAGGACTGTACCAGCTCGTTTGGGGAACCCAGAGAAGATGCTGGAGCCCGGTGGACGCGGGGCAGCGCGGGGTAAAGCAGGTCAGAGGCTGCAGAGGAGCCTTTGCATGCTGCCTTGTCACAGTCAAAAGGGGTCTGACGTCTTAAGGCAATGGAAAACCACTGGTGGGTTTCAAACAAGGCAAAGCCCAGAACGTATTTATATCTCAAATTTGGTACTTAAACAGACTGGAGGTTTGATTGTCAAGGGGCAGGAAGGGAGAGGAGAAGACAATTAGATTATTTCATTGGTCAGGTGAGAGATTATGTAACTTGGACTAAATGTGTTGATGCAGAAAAAATGATTTAAGATGTGTTTTGGAGACAGAATCGTGAAAACTTGTAGATGTGGGGCTTTGAGAGGAACTGATGTGAACAGGCATGTGGACAGATTCTGTTACCTGGATACAGACGGCGTCAGGGAGAGAAGCTGGGGTAGGAGTGAGGAGCTCCATTCCGGGCCCAAGAAGTTTTGGATCAGACATCACGTTCAGAGTATACGTCTAAGTGTCTGAATGCTGGTATTGTGTTGAAACTAACGTTCTTTTCTGAGCTAAATTCCCCTCAGTGTTTGTAGGACTTTTAGAAATCATAGAGAACTTAATAAGCTTTAATCTTTCTATCACATTTTTTAAATGAGGGGAATTGAGCGGCTTATCTGCGGTTATTCAGGTACTTAGGGAGAGCCAGGACCAGCCCAGGCTCGTGTCTCCCACCCTGTGTGCTCCCCACTCAGGCACTGAAAACACAGGTGCATTCGTCTGTCGGGACTAAACCCACACTCTGCGTAACCCTCCTCACTTCCACGATGTGACTGTGAATGGAACTGCAAATGCGACGCTGAGTCCAGGGCGCACAGCGCACCGCCCACCATGGGCCGCCAAGCTGGTCAAGTCACTGAGTCTTTCCAGACGTGCCGAATGGGGGACAGAACAGCCAAGACGGTGAATCGTCTTCATCCCGTAGATCCCTCTGCTACCTGTCATCTCTGTTAGAATTTAGTGACTTAAAACCGCATTTCTGGAGCCAGGTGAAGCCTAGAATATTTTAAAATGCTGATTCCTGGTGTCTCCTTTACATATTGAAAAACGAGGCTGTTTTTCTCTCGATATCAAAGTGCTTTTCACTCAGCAGCCCCGCACGGAGATTGGCCTCGAGGCCTCAGCGTCCATGGCGGAGTCCTGTCTCGCTGCCCTGGGACAGAGGGAATGAAGGGGTGCACGGCCTTCTTTCTGTACCGGCCACTGCACCCTGGAAGATTCGCCGAATCTGAGTCCCCCACCTGTTCCTAGCGGTTTTTAAAAAGGTGATTAATTGGATCCGATTTGACTCAGTCTTGAGCGTCCCCCCCCAGGGCCTCCCCCCTGCATCTGCTGCTGTATCTCTTCAAATGAGCATCACAGCTGCGAAGGCATCACGACGGTAACCCCACAGGCCCGCGGTGCCCCGGAGCTCAGGGATGCCGACAGGCCATGTCTCTAGAAGCCATGGAAACATAAGATTAACTTGTAAAGCTCGGGGCTTGTTTGTTGGAAATTAGTAGCCACACTGTTTATTGGAGCTGGTGATGGAAGGTCCATCATTTCGAAAAGTCAGTCCTACAAATACTTAATACAAAACCAAAGTATTCGAGAAATAGCTACATCCTCGCAAACGTGAGACACTAGAAACTAATGCTTTTGTCAGAATTCAATAAAGACACTATAAATCTGATTCAGCTTCGAAAAGTGAAAACATTGGGGCCATAGGCATCCATAAGCACCAAACCGTGTAGTCCCTCTGGTTGGAAGTCGAAACAGAGACGTAGCTTAAGGCCGGCCAAATATATAACTAAAATGATATATAAATCATAGCGGTTCAGACTGTGCCATGGTTTCCCATTAACTTACAGTATACTTTCAGGGACATTATTACAAGTCCATGAACTTTTACCTCAATATACTTTGGAGGAAACCTACATTTGTAACTCCTGCATAATGTCTAAGGATATACATTCAGCTCCCAAGTGACTTTCTAATAAAGCTGAGAAGACAATATCTTAACTGGCATGTTTGTTTAAGTTATAGTTAAACCCATTGCTTCCTCTTACTCACTTTCATGAATCTTAGCACCGAGAACAAAGCCTGGCAAATAGTGGGCATCCCTTTTGTGTTCAGAGTAAAAGACACGCGGATGAGCAGGTGAACACGATAGGTAAGGGTCAAAGGTGTTAGAAACAGAATATAAATCTGGATACTTTAAGACATGCTAAGGTGTTCGTGAGCTAATTGTTGCTGTAACTGGCACTCCACCAGAAGATAATTTGTTCTTGGTACCCTTGCCTTAGAAGGGAAGAAGTGAGTAATTCAAAAATCTTATGAAATATTCAAATAAGCATGGTTAAGTGTTAGATAAGCAGTTAGTCAGTCACGGGGAGATTGTGTGTATTTACTTTTCTCTAGTCTTACACCCAGAAATATGTGTTTGGCCAATATATATTGACACACGAACAATTGTCAGAGGCCAATAATTTTCTAAATTAGATGCAGTTTCTCCAGTTGTCAGTTTTGAAGATAATTTATTAGATTTCTTTGTAATGAAATAGAGCCTAGATTATTTTATGCACATGAAGGTAATTCCAACTCCAAATCATACGAAGCATGGAGAACCAGTTAAGTGGATCTGTAACACATTTGCGTGTGTGTACCCACGAGCACATCTGTGCCTCCGTGCACATGCATGTGACATGGGCGTGGACACGCATGTGTCAGCTAGGCATTCATGTAATTTACTGTCACTTTAGTCTAAAGTGGAAACGGCTGACGGGTAATTACAGGTCTGTAAAAAATCACCTTTCTGCTTTTGGTACGTTTAGAACAGGGTCCTTCGCTCTGAGTTATTGAACGCCTGGAAGCTTTTTCAAAAATTCTAGAATACTAGCGTTGAAAAAGACTTTAAAAAACATCAGATCTAGGGTTCCATTTTACAGATAAGGAAACTGAGGCTCAGAGGGACTTACTCAAAAAGAACCCATTTAATCACCCTCCTCTCAGGGGTGTCCTTACACACACGCCCCATCATTCTGGCTCAGGTGCTCCTCTTCTGGGTTAATTAACGGTCTGGGTTTTACCTCCCGATAGACTGCAGGATCCTTGAAGGCTTAGGTGCTTTGCCCTGTGTCCCTGGTAGCTGGCCTGGGCTCCAGTAAGAACTGAGGAAGGAAAGAAAGAAGGTTTCTTAGCAAACGCAAGGTTAGCAGCCGTGTCTCCAGACAAAGGCTTGTCTTCGTGTTACGCCACACGCCTTCCAAGGGCATGTTTTGGAGCCATGATGCTAGCTTTTCTAAACTACACACAATATTCCTTCCGTTAAAAACAGTTCCCTAAAGTGTAGACCATTTCCGTGGTCCTGCCTGACCTTCCGTCTCTCTTCCTGCTCTTCACATGGCCTCCCTTTCATCACAGATTCACAGCCTCCCTTTCTGTTCATCACTTTCTGACCTTCACAGTGATTGGAGCTACTGGCCCTGTCACTCAGTCCCTTCGATTCTGCCCCATAAGTCATCAGCTGCCAGTGGTCACCCAGGTACGAAGTCCACGCTCCTTATGGGGCATCTGCCCCTCTAGACCCCGGCGCCCCGCAGGGTCTCGGGCCTGGATGGGCTCACACACCGGGCTCACCTCCCTGCCAGACCAACGGTCTCGTTCTTCTTATTCTCCGAGAGGACGCTCTGTTATGGGCTGAGCATCACAATAGATTATTAGGAAAGGGTCTTCTTAACTAACCCAGTGTTATGACCCCGAATACGATAGAAACTCAGTTCTATCAGGTGATGAGACTGGCTGTGAGGAAAGCAAGCCAAAGCCATCATGCCACTGTTACCGTCTTCAGTTTCACACTTGCTGTGGCTCCTAAGCTCTAGACCGACCATCAGCTTAGCCGCCATTCGTGCGAGCCTCCTTCAGGAGCTTTCTGGGCACGGTCACCACTTCTCAGCCTGACCGTTTCAGCTCCGCAGTGACAGTCAGCAATGTCACCTACTTTGCCGTCGTCACAGCTAACGGGAGGGCTGGGTTGGCGAGTTTGGACACTTGGCTGTTTTTGCCACATTAAGTTTCTAAACAGCGTCGCTGGTGATTATTTCAAACCTCCCCTGTACATTGCATTCTTTCTTAACTTGTATTCCTAACATACTAACACAGTCAACTCATATCTGACAGCTACTTTTTGTTATATAATCTTAACGATACTATTTTACAAGTTGACTCAGTTCACAGGAGTCTACTTAGTACATCCTCCATATAAATATAAAAATGTTCTGCTAGCTGTCATGTACAATAACTTCTGCACTTTCTACCAACCAAATTTTTGACCTTCCTCCGGCGATGACAGGAGAAGTCTGCATATACGTGTGGCTGTGCTTCACCCCGTCCCTCCCTCCAGGGCCTTCGTCCTCTTTGCTCGGCTGGTCATGGCTTGGCCATTCCTGCTCGTGAAAAGCACTCACCATCCCAGCGTAAACTCCTAAAGCCAGATCCTGCCCTTCCTAAGGGCGCAGGGGAGTGGGCTTCCTCAGCGCCCACCCACGGGGCTCAGCCAGCAGCAGAGCTCGGGGGAATGAGGCCACTGGGTGAGTGGGTGAGCAGGGGACAGCCAACACCACACCTGCCCCAGCAGCAGGGACGGTACAGAGGCCACCAGGGGGACCCAGAGGTCCCCACACCTACCGGCCTCGGGTCAGGAAAGGCTGACATCCATGATTTAGCAGTGCCCCAGCCATGGCACTTGGCCCAGGGATGGAAGACAGACCACCAGAAGCAGACCCAGGAGGCCAGGGAGAAGCTGCTTTTCACTAAGGACCTGAGCCTGAGAGAACTCGACTGTTGGGATCCCCCTGGACAGGCTCACACATACCTGCTCTCACCCCAGCCCTCCCGATGCTTCCGGTCAGACCCTTGTCCAGCCCCTCCTGACACCCCCTTCCGCAGCACAGGCAGGGGGAGTCCCTGATTAGCAGGCCCCCAGAAACCCACCCAACCCTCCTCAGACCTGGACAGGAGAACAACAGAGGGAACGGAGGTGATCTAACTGTCCCCTGCAGGGAGCCTGGAGAAATGCCGACTCCGAGTGACCAAGGGTGTGCGTGGTAGGGAAGGTAGGGACGAGACCCCCACGTGGTTTTGTTCTATCCGTGAAACTGGAACTCAAGCACTAAAGCCTGACGCACAGCGTAGCTCACCGCGGTGCCCAGTAGGTGTCTGAGCACCAGGGCCTGTGTGCTGCCCCCTGCTTTAACACCCAGGGTGTGAGAAGACACCGCCCCCCAGCTGCCAGACCCTCCATTTCTCCCTGAAGCTCTGCCTGTCTTTGTCCTAATCAAGCGTGTAATTGATTGGTTTAGATTTTTGTTTTGCTTCATGTATCTTGTTCTGAATATCAGGTTTGAATATAATTGCCATAGGTCACACTACCTTTTTTAAAAAATTATCCAGTATGCAGGTTTGGGAGCTGGGGGTGACATGAATGTTATATGTAAATTTATGTAAATGTATGCTAATGACCCATTGCAGCCCGTAGGTGAGTGAAGTGGCTGTCACATCCTCACAGGTTAGTTCACCAGGGAGCCCCAAGCACTGCCAGCTCAGGACGACTGCAGCATATTTATGTCCCTGTTGAAAACAGTCCAATAGCTTTTCTCAAAAGATCTCACAATTCCCCCAGACTATTCCTGTTGATGAGAAAAATCACACTGGTGATCTTCCAAGTTATCTGTGCTTTCTTTTATATAGAAATCAGCCTACATGTTTCTTACATTTGCTGGGTTTTAAGTTGGTTTCAAGTCAGTAAATACCACTGGGCGCTTTTCGCTGTGAAACACCGTGCTGGGTAAATGCAATACAGCTCTCAAGTTCCAGGACCTCGCAGTTCAGTAGGCAGCACTGCAATGGAGCTGGAACTCGGATCTCCAGAGGGGGAATGTTCCACGTAACTGTCGGGTTGGGGGAAACACACCAGGATTCTAAGCAGAAGGGGCTGCTCAGCTGTGCTCTGCTAAGCCCCACTTAGAGAGCCAGTAAAACCCTGTGCCCCTCACCCCACGTCATCCAGAGTGTCGGACCTTCCATGCATCTTATACGTGGGGTTTTTGCATAAGATTTCAAAAAGGAAAATTTTCCTATGTGAAAGCCAACAAGGCACACAGGATGGTTTAGACTCTAGAAGCTGATGAGGTGGTCCAGCGCCGAGACGGTGCAGACCAGGCTCAGGGGGCTGCAGTGGGAACAGGTAGAAGCCAAAGGGGGAACGTCACAGTCGTCTCAGAGCTAAGACAGCCCCTGCCCTGTGCTTCCCTGCAAGGCCCCCCTGCTGCCCTTCTCCCCCCAACCTCCGGTGACCTGCACCTGTGCCCCGCTTCTCTCTCCACGCCACGGCCCCTTCTTCCTCCGTCCTTCCTTCTGACACTCAGGGATTTACTGCAGAGGTCACAATACCTGAGCACTGACTGATTTATCGTAATTTGGGGTTCCAGCTGCAGAGATCTTAATCCCCCTTCCAGCCATGGGGAAGGCTCAGACTGACATACAGGGAAATGTGGAAAACAAAGGTAAAAAATGATATTCCAAGATTTACTATTCACTTGCCACATCCCGCTTTTCCACAGAGACAACTGGATAGTTTCTGGGCCCTGATCTGAAGGGAAAAGGGCAATTTGAAATTTTCCCAAAATGCCCCTCATCCTGGAAGGTGGAACCAGGGTGACGGGCCTCAAGGTTGGATGTGGCTATGACCCTCGACCTTCAGCTCCCTCCAAATAAACAGCCCCCAAAGGGATTGTCAGCAGTGGCTTTGAAGTAAGAGCCAGGAGTGGAGTGAGGAGGGTCAGCACCTTCTTCCCTGGCTCCCAATGTTGTAAACACTTTATCCAGCAGGCTGGCCGGGGCAGAGCCTCTGAGAGGGCAGAGCAATGGGGTGTGTGCATTTGCTCAGCGGCTTTGACAGTATTGGGCTTAAAGAACAAGATCACTGTCTCACAGTCTGGAGGATGGACTCACGCCGAGACCCCGGTGTGGGCAGGGGTGGTTCCTTTCGAGCCACGGGGAGTTTGTGTCCTGGGCCCCTCCCCAGCTCCTGGGGGTTTGCTGGAGATCTTCCACATCCTTGGCTTGTAGAAGCATCAACCGACCCCTGAATACCGGTCACAAGGCACTGTCCCTGCGTGTGTCTCTGCATGCCAAGTTCCCCGTTTTATAAGAACCCCAGTGATACTGGATGAGGGCCCACCCTATTCTGTATGACCTCATCCTCCTTTATTTAATCTGCAACGGCTCGGGTTACAAATAAGGTCACATTCTGAGGTCCGGGGGTTAGGACTTCAACCTATGACTTTTCCAGACACAACTCAACCCTAACAATTAGGTGGAGTGAGACAACATTCACAGGAACGATGGTGGCACTGCTTTCGCAGCACAGGAAGCTGGTCCTACAACGGCCACGGAGGCTGTTTTCTCTTCCAGACGGTGGGGAAGTCTGCCCAGTCCTTGGCTGCGGCAGTGAGCCCTGGCCGTGGGCCACGTGGGCTGCTCTGCCCCTCAGACGAGCTGCCAGGTCTCAGCAGCAGTCACACTTTAAGATGAAACATGCCTGGCATGATTTGGTCACACATGGGTGGATGACCCATCTTCTATCACATTTGACCGATGTGGCCATGTCAGCCTGCGGGCTGAAAAATGGTATTTTTGGATGGATAAGTAAGGACGAAGGTTGACCTTATTCATCAACACATTGCATCTGGTTCTGACCCCACAGAAGCTCTGATTCCCCAGAGATTCTCCAGAGGGAAAGGAAAGATTGACGTATCTCCTACCACAAGTTCTGTCACCTTTCACCTGGTTGAATTTGCGTTTCTTCTTATAAAAAGTTATTTTAAATTAATGCTGTGGAACTCTGAGTGTGACAAAGGAAAACTACCTTTGCATCAAATAAAGAGGATATTAACCAACGTAGAGCTTACACTGTAGTTTCAGACCACATGGAAGTGGGTGTTAGAGCTCGTAGGGCGGGACAGGGGCTCTTACCTGTTTGGAGATAGAAGAATCCCAGCTCATACCCTGCAAAGGCCTTCCCCGACTTGCAGGGGCCCTGTGTGTTCTCAGTAGAGCTGTGTTGTGGAGTTTCGTGGCAAAGGCAAGCCCTGTTAAGCCAATATTCAGAGGTTGCTCCGTTTACGACCAAAGCACTGTGCAAAGTGCGTGAGTGAAGTTGGGACACCTGCAGGGCTGTCTGCCCTACAACCCTAAGCCCTGAGGTGGGGAGCCCAGCCCACATCTGCTGACTCTCAGAAGTTTCTGGAAGTACAGTTTGGTGGCTGGCACTCTACTGCACGAAGACGGAGCTTGTTCGTGGCAGGGTCTCAGGATATTGACACCATCAAAGACACAAGTACAAGCCATATCGCCGGTCCCTCCATGGTCTAAGTATCAGCAGGTGTCAGACCTGTGGGGAACGGCCTGTTTCCCAAGAGGAGGGACCCGGGCTGCTCTGGGCCGCACTCTGATTCCCAGATGGGGCACTGAGGGCCAGGTACGAGGGACCTGTTCAGAACTTAACTGGATCACGTGCCCCCTCTTTGAATTCCAACCTCCTGCCATGCTCAGCACAGAAACGAGACCCGTTCTGTGGCATCAGGAGCCGTGAGGACCTGCCCTGCCTGTTTTGTCCTTTTAACCCCAACCTCTTTCTCTCCCTGGGCCTGTGCCCCCTCCCCCTCCAACCTCAACCAGCTACCTCTTCCCTTTGGGTTTGACCGCACACACCCCCTAGAGAAGCAGGGCTCCCGACCTGCAAAGAGCCCTCTTGCTGCCCGAGACCCCAGCCACTTCCCTCCCGAGTGTCACCCCTTTGCCCGTTTCCCACCTCCACTCAGAACTCGCAGTGTTACTGCCACACCGGGCAGACAGCTCACGGGCTCCCAAGCAGGGGGGTCACGGTCCCAGGGCGGCTGCTCCAGGCCACAGTGGTCCCTGGAACCAGGCACATCCTCAAACAGACGAGCTGTTTGTGTTTGGGGAGGATTAAGGAAAACATCCTGGAGTAAGTCTTTCACTCAGAGTCGGAAGAGCCGTCTTAATGAAAAGTAGAAGTTACACGTGGAAAGACTGAGTGTCACCCTGTCAACGTCTAAAACAGGCACAAACCGAGCAAAAGGCCAGTGATAACCTGGGGAGAAGCATTTGCTGCATGAGTAACACAAAAAACATAAATATTCGGAATACATATAGAAACATAATCAAAAAGGTACAGGAAACAACTAAATCACAGAAGAGGAGAGAGAAACGGCCGTCAGCTCGGACTCAGGTCACCTGTGAAACAAGCGAAGTTTGGTAACACAGCTACTGCCAACGTGCTGGAAATGTCGCATCCATACTTTTACTGGTTGCGAATGGATTTGACCACTTCGAAGGGCAGCTTGCTGGTATCTGTTGAATTTTCAAATGTTGAGAAGTATCAGTCCACATGCCTGAGGAGGAGACCAGACAAGGTTTAGTAGAGCATCAGTATCTGTTAGTGAAAAACAGGAAGCAATCTGAACTTATATCAAGACATTTGATAGTTTCATGAATTGTGTGTAGCCATATTATGGAATGATTACCACTCATCATGAAATTTGAAGTATAGCTTATTACACCCACGTGGAAATGTTTCCAACAGTAACTGAAAAATAAAACTTTGTAGAAGAATGTGTAAGATGTGATCGAATTTATGTTTAAAAATGAGTAGTTCTATGCATTTACATATTTGGTAGGGCTGACCATGTCTAGGTAATTTGTGTGTTTGTGTGTCTGTGTTTAGATGAGCATGTTACAGCAGACACAAGCAAAGCTAATAAACATGTTTGTCTCACTGGAAGGACCTGAGACGGGAGGGAAAGTCTGGTGGCTAAAAAGGACGTGTTCCACAATCCACCCCCCCATCGCAGGTATTACCAACATCTGCACTTATTTCTTGCCAGCATTTGTTCATTTCCATGGTGTTTTTGGTTAGGAGCATTTTATACCTGTACTTTTGCAACCTAATATTTATTTCAAAATTGCATCGTGAGCACTTCAAACAGTGCTACAATTCTTTTCCGTGGGGAGAAAGGCTTGCAGTGATCGGGCACTGGTTCTGTGCTGGGCATCTTAGCCATTACCTCATTTAAGTTTCCCACCACCTAACGGGCAGGAATTAGCCCACATCATGAAGGGAGCCTGGGACTCAGAGCAGTTGGGTGAACAGACCAAAGAACTGGCTGGCAGCTGGATCAGGGCAGAGCCCAGGGCTGTTTGACAACAATCGACAGTCTCCCCCCTCACTCTGCAGTCTCCCCCCCCCCCCCTGCAGTCGCCCCCCTCACTCTGCAGTCTCCCCCCTCACTCTGCAGTCGCCCCCTCACTCTGCAGTCTCCCCCCTCACTCTGCAGTCGCCCCCCTCACTCTGGGAAGCGGATGAATGAGGAACCCCGTCACCGTCCGTGTTGCTGGGAATGAGGCTGCTTTCCATTTTCCACTCTCCTGCATGACGTGTGCGGTGCCGAGAAGGTGGGGAGTGAGTAGGAGGAAGAGGACCGCCTGTGCCAGGTGTGCTCTGGGAGCCGGGCCTCACCTGGTCGATGCGAAGGCTGAGGCCTGCTCCCCAAGGTGATTCAGAGCTGAGTCCTGAAGGCCTCGGAACTGAACAATAACCCGCTCGTCTCCCTCCTGAGACACCGGCTCAGCTCGAAGCCCCAGGTGACCCCCCGCAGCGCTCCGGCTGCTCGAAATGGAAGGCGGCACAGCTGCTGGGGGCCTGTGGACTCAATTATCACCACCTCCTTTAAATAGTAATTTAAGCAGGTAGATGCTTTTTAATTGCCGTCTGCGTAGTGAAATCCATACCAAGACAATCAGGGTCTGCTTTAATTGGACATAACCTGGCTGATAAGCGTCAGAACGACAGAGCTGAGACTGACAGGTCAGGGAATCAGACACTTTGGCCATGTATAATGGTTGGTTCTATGTGGCTTCGTGGTCTCATATCACGTAAATAAATATAGGTGTGTGTATGTATGTATATATGTGTGCATTCTACATTATTATTTTGCTCTTCTCATCCAGCAGGCCAGCTTCTCTCTCCTGATTCTAAGTATTACTTTCTTTTATTGCCTTTTAAACTCTGCCTTCATGCATGTCCCCCACCTCCCCTGGAAGCTGCCTTGCCCATCAGCAGCTGAAGTAGCCACATTAGGGGAGGCGCTGGATTCCCCTTATTTCTCTCCTGTGCCCCCAAGGAATTGCCCCGTTGGGTACCCTGCAGGATGCAGACAGCCCCTGCAGCTGTGGGGCCCTGCAGTGGGTGTCCTGCTTGTCCTTGTCCTAAATTCCCAACAGGCTTGTGTCAGGGCTTAAGAGGCAGGAGGAAGAAGTTCCCTGCTTGTCTGTCCAAGCTCTTGGAGAGCCTTCCTGGCCAGCCTACCCCAGGGGCCGACCCTGCCCTCCCCAGCCCCTCCCCCTGACATCCCGCACACCCAGGATCAGACTATCTCTCCTGTCTTGGCTCTGGGTCCCCTGAGCAATGTCCCTGCTGTGTCCCCAGCACCTGACAGACACCTGACTCGGACGCAGTCTCCGCCCCTAATTGCTGAGGGAGCAAAGTCACTTAATCCTTACCAGGCTTCATCTGAACCACAACCAGTGTAAATGCTGCTTTCTGAGTCGGCCTTTCATCGAAGGATGTGGTGCATGTCTCTCCACGTTACCAGCCTTCCGTCCATTGTTGTAATTCTTTCTCTCATTCTGGCATCATCTGACTGCAGTGACCACGGGGATGCTGGCACCCCAGTGGGGCTGCTCAGCCCTCGTCTGGGCGAAGCGTCATCTGCGGGAGAGACTAAGGAGGCTACTTCACAGGACTGTTGAGAGGAAGGGGCGGTTAAATGTCAGGAAGGAGGGGCCCGGGATGCAGCGGCTCCCCCAGTGCAGGAGGGACGCGAGGCCCTGCTCCCCCAGTGCAGGAGGGACGGAACCTCCACAGGACCAGCGACAGCCTCCCGCCTCCCCCGCCCCAGCCAGGCTCCCCTGGGCCCTGCAGAGCTGCAGACCCTCCAGGATGACTCACCTTCCCGGGGCCCCTTCAGCTGTGAAGAGCTGTGTGGGGATTAATTAAGTGACTGTGGGTAAGGAATGAACTTGGAGGTCTCCCACGAAGGTGGCTCAGGAGGACATGGGCTGATCATTAAAGTATTAAATCCCCACTTTGCCGCTAGATAGAAAGCAACTCAACTCTCCCAACTGCTCGGGAGGAAAACAGGATTCCTGCACATCCCGCTCCCTGGTGAAGAATGAAATAGCATCAGTTAGGATGCACTGTACTTGCTGTCGAAGGACAGGGCGGCCGTCTGGTAGGGATCCGGGCCTGCTTCAACAGTTAGTTACTTACCAGGTAAATTTGGTGCATAGAGAAGAGATGCAGCGTCCAGTATCTTGGTCAGATGCTTCCATGGTGATGCCTTCAGCTAATACTGGTCAACCAGACGGTCTACGTGGGGGGCCCTACACCACCGCACACCAGGGAGGGGCCGTGAGGACACTGCAAACACTGCAGGGGCATTTCATGTTGACACAATTCGGTCACCCGCCCGGAGCCTCGCCGGGAACTAGGATCTCACCTTTCTCGTGAGCGTCCTCTCTCCTTTGTGAGAACAATCAAGCTGAGTGGGAGGGCAGCCTGCTTCCAAAGTGCTGCAGGGCACTGCCAGGCACTGGCGCTGGGCACCCTGCAGGTGGCCAGCTGGTCTGCCCAAGCCACAGGCACGCCAGGTCTTGGAAGGCAGCGTCACCTGAGCACCTCCCCGCTCGGCAGGTGTGCAGGCTGGCGGCCCTGAGACCGAGATCCCGGCCGGCTTCGCCACAACCAGCCGTGAGCTGGGCCCAAGCAGCCCTTCCCCGGGCCTCAGGGGGAGTCCGATTTGCTTACTCCCTAGCAGGGCTGGCACAGTCAGAATCCAACTTGTTGGCCGGCAACAGTCAGGTACACTATCAGGTGTTATCTGAGAAGCAGTGAACTGGGAGGACAGGGCTGGTAATGGGGAGACCCCAGAATCATACAAGGGAAGCCTCACACCTTAAACCCAGGGAGAAAACGCCCCTGGGCCCGAGAGCATCCGGCCCCAGGCATGGAGGCAGGAATGGGGTCTGCTCCCTTGTGGCTCAGAAGGTCCGGCTGGTTCACTGATAACTCCTGAGTGTTATCCGGGGTGTCTTATGAATATTTTTAACAGCTTTATTAAGATATAATTCACCTACCACACATTTCACCCATTTAAAGTGCACAATTCAGTGGGTTTTCATGTATTCACAGATAAGTGCAATTGTCACCACAGTCAATTTTAGAACATTTCCATCACTTTGAAAAGTGACCCCATAGACTTCAGCTTTCCCGCCCCACTTCCCACCCTACCCTCTTAGTCCTTGGTCCTAGGAAACTACTAATCTACGTTCTGTCTCCATAAACTTCCCGATTCGGGACATAGCATACAAATGGAATCATGTAATATGCGATCTTTATCGACCTGATTCTTACACTCAGCATAACATGCTTGAGGCTCATCGATGTTGTAGCACGTGCTGTTCCTGTTTATGACGGATCAATATTCCATATATGAAGAGACCACATTTTATGTATCCATTCATTAGCTGATGGAAATCTAAATTGATTCCATAGTTTTGAATATCACGAATGCTGCTGCTGTGTACATACTTGTACAAGCTTTTGTGTGTACTTGTTCATTTCTTACCTAAGAGTGGGATTATTGGGTCATGCAGTAACTTTTTGACTCGTCATCTGAGGACCTGCCTGATTGTTTGCTGACGTGGCTGCGCCATTTGCATTTCTACCACTTGTGCGTGAGGGTTCTGACTTCTCCGCATTTTCCCCAACACTTGTTATTACCTGACTTTCTGATTCTAGCCATCCTCAAGGCTATCAAGTGGTATCCCATCGTGGTATTGATTTGCAATTCTCTGATGGTTAATGATGTCAAGGAGTGTCTTGTCATGTGCTTATTGCTATTTGTATATCTTCTTTGGAGAAATGTTTATTCAGAGTCTTTGCCCATTTTTAATTGAATTGTCTTTTTTTATTACAGAGTTATAAGAGTTCTTTATATATTCTGGATACAAGTCCCTTATCAGATATATGATTTGCAAATATGTTTTCCCTTTCTGTGGGTTGTCCTTTTCACTTTTTTAATGGTGTATTTTTAACGCAAAAGATTTTTTTTTAAATTTTGATGAAGTCCAATTTATCTATTTTGTTGTTGCTGTAGTTGCTTGTATTTTTGGTGTTATATCTGAGAATCATTTGCCAAATCCAAGGTCATGAAGATTTACTCTTAGGTTTTCTTCTAAGTTCTTTATAGTTTTATCTCTTACATTTGGGTCTTTGATCCAATTTGAGTTCATTCTGTTACATGGTGTGAGACAGGGATTCAAATTCATTGTTTTGTGTGGGGATGTCCAGTTGTCTCAGCACCATTTGTTGGAGAGGCTATCCTTTCCCCTTTAAATGGTCTTGGCACCCTTGTAAAAATCAGCTGACAAAGATGTATGAGTTTATTTCTGGACTCACAATTCTATTCAACTTGTCTATATGTCTATCCTTATGCTAGTACCACGCTATGTTGATTACTATTTTTTGTAGTACATTTTGAAATTGGAAAGTGTGAGTTCTGCTTTGTTTTGTGTGATGTTAGCTGTGGGTATATCTTCTGAGTATCAAAGGTTACAAAACTCATAGATATCAGAGCTGGGATTCGATCCTTGTTCTTTCCATGGTACCTCATGCCTAGAAGGGACACCTGAGCCATTATTGGGTATTTCCAGTGATGGGGAAGTTTCACTGCAGGAGCATCATTACCTCATTGGACCAACTCCATCCTGACCTTCCTGAAGACTCCAAGAGGTACCAGGACTTGACCCAGGGTAATGAATCTGCACGTAGAGAGGCAAGACAGGCCTGTGACACCGTCATGCCTTTCACCCTGAGCAGCATTAGGTCCTGGTCTAGAAGACAACACCCAACACCTCCAAGCCAGCCAACACAGCTTCCACACAGCTGGGCAGAAACTCCCAAGAGAAAGCCAGCCTCCAGCCTACCTGACTCATAACTTCTGGGGTCACCTTGAGCCCCCCCATTCCATTCTGAATGTCTTCACCTAGATCTGAAGAGCTGGACAGGGAAATGGGGTTTCGTGATTTCCCGCTGCCTCTACGTCCTCCCTGCTGGCACCTTCCATACAGAGAAGCAGCCACAGCAGTGGGAGGGATGGGAGAATCCAGTCAGGACTCCTGCCAGAATGGGCCTGACCATGGCACATTCTCTGTTTTATGCTGTAAATACCCAAAATATGAAAGGAGGGGTTTTGCACCACTTCAAATAGAAGAGAAAGCGAACTGTTACAGTACCACGTAATAATGCATTTTCTGTCTGAAATAAGAAAAGGTACAAAAGAGAAGACATGAATGGGCTGGGTGAATAAATAAATTTTGTGATAAAAAGAAACACAAGATGTCATAGGAGCACGAAGAGGGCACCTGAGCCAGCCTGGGGGTTGGGGTGCCCCTCAGCTTCTCCCAGAGGATGACAGGGACTGAGTCAAAGGGAGAGAAATGGTCCACCAGAGGCCTGGTCTTAAACCTCTTGTAAAGACAAATAATCACCAAAATAAATGCAAATGTATAACTGTGATAAAAAACAATTTGGGCATATAAAATAGGATTCTTGAAATTTTAAAATACAATTGAAGAACTCAAAGATAAATTTGAAAAAACCTTCCAAAAGATAGAGAGGAAACAGAAAGAATGAAAACAAAAACAAAAACAAAAGCCAAGCTCGCTAGGATCAACTTATCAGTAGGATACATTTAGACAACACAAATCCATTTGGTAGACATTTTTTTAAAAACACACAGTAAAGAAAATAAAAAGCGAGAAGTTATCAAAGAAAGGAGAAGCAACTTGTCAGCGACCAGCACGCTTCAGGTCGTGTGCGCACTGAGTGCTGAGCAGTAAGAGTGGAGAACGGATTCCCACAGCGACACACAAGCCCAGGGGGAGCGAGAACTGCTTCTGATGAGAGGTGGCATCAGACTGGCCTCAGCGGCAGAGGCCGTGCTGGAGGCCTGGCCTTCTAGTCTCACGGAAGCAATTTACACTTAGGAAGTCCTGCCTGAGAGCGAAATAAAGACATTTCCTGACATGCAAGATCTCAGAGGGAAACTTTCCTGCAGGTTCTCATTCTGGGAAAAATGCCTGGGCTGAGTGTCAACAAGGTAGAGGAGAAGCCCAGGGAGGAGACTGTTAGGGGGTCTGGAAAATAAACAGCTCCTGTGCCCTGCATCTAGAGGGAGGAAGGGCAGACAGAGCCGTGTGAGGCCTGCTGGTCTCCTTCAACACCCGGCAGTCTCTCTTGCCTTCAGCCTCTCAATACAGACACTTGTAATGCACGTTTTTCAAAAGCAAATAAAAAAAATAATAATAGGTCTGAGACCTTGATTTCCTGAAATAAATTTCCCAGAGGGAATTTCCGCCATTGAAAAAGAAACTGACTGGGTCCCAAAGAAGAGGGGTTCAGATCGGTTGTGAACCCTGGAACCACCTGTCAGGGTGCCTGACCCCCCTCGGCTGCTGGGCTGTGGGTGGGACTTGCCTCATCCCTGTGCTGCCCAGGGAGGGAACCTCTGTCTTTGTGCAATAAGTACTCTGCTTGGAGCCACCGGAAGCCGTCCTCGGATTAAATAATGTCGATGTGCAGCTTTCAGGGGACACTTGGCCCTGTGGCATCATCACCCCCTGCCCTCCCACGGGCTCTGTAAGGGACGTGGTCTAACAACTTTGTTGTCACCAGAACACAAGACCCACAGATGAGTGTGCCGCAGGTTTATGTGACAACTGTAGTCAATAGGAATCTCAAATCTAATTTAATTTATGCTGAGATCAGGAGTTGAACCATAATCAACAGTTTGCTTGTCATTCGTTCATATATAATTTAATTGTTTAATTTTTAAATATTATGAGCTATTTATATGTATATTTCTGGATAATATTACTCACACTGAGTTGAATATTTGCTGTTTAAAAAGTGCTTTTTATAGCTATAGTTTTATAAAATAATTTATTTTAAAAGGCCAGCATCTACATATGTCACAGTATCAAAACTGAGTGTGTTGTCAATGTATTAACCTGTTTTCATTTGTGTTTTAGTAGATTATGTTGTATTGTCTCAATTATTGGGGTTTCTTTGATAAATTTAGTGATGGGTATGGAATTTCTATTTTACCCAAACGTACTGCTTTTTGTGTTTTTTCCTTCTGCTCTTTCATCCTTTCTCTTTTTCTCGACACCCCCTCAAAATTATTTTTTGCATATTTAAGTTTGCAGCTGTGTTGACCCTAACTCTGCACTATTCTTTCTTTTATTCTTCCTTTGAACTTATGTAGAAATGTCTTACCTATCTTGTTTCATACCGAGTCACCCAAGTCTAGCTGAGTGCAGGCAGGCGAGCCCTCAGTAAATAGTGGTTGAGTTAATTAAAGGCGTCCCTATTTAGGGAGCTGTCTATATCATCATGGTTATAAGTGAGAAACTGAAACTCAGAGATATTATGGAGGTATATTAATAAATAGATATACAGTGATAATAATATACAAACATACTACCATTTGCTGAGCATTTACGGTTAGCTAGATCCTTCTTGCATATTATCTACTTTAGATATTGAAAAATTCTAGGAAATAAATGCTTATGAACAACCAGCTCAGGTTATGAGGTAGTAAGTGGTAGTGCTTTTGTGACCCAAGTCCATCTGATTCCAAATCTTTTAACCATTAAACATTTTACTGGCTGGTTGGGTCACTTGTGTAACAATCCTCTCAACTAGATCAAAAATTCCTCCTGTGCGGGTCCACAGGAGCGCTGTCTTCTTTTTTCTCTCTGTCTCTCCCTTCGTTTCTTTTTCTTTTTTCTTTTCTTTGTGTTCCTATCAACAAAGCTGTATTAACCAGCCCCTGGCTGCAGCACCTAAGACAAAGCAGGTGGTCTGGCTGCTCCAGAGTCACGAGGACACGAGGGCTGAGCCCGGAGACAGATGAACCGGGAAAATTTAGGGGAAGTTATTAAATCCCAAGGAGGAGGTGGGGAGACATTCTTTGTTCTAAATGGCAAACTTGAAAAGCAGAAAGACAAATCTGGTCTAATTCCTTTCTCTTTCTGGGAATTTATGAGTTTAAATCTTCTGTGGCTTACGTCCTTGTGTTCCTAGCAAGACACACATGAGCAAACTCTTAGTCCTTGTCTGTGTGGAGCAAATCAGGCCTTGGGAAGATTAAGTGTTCAAGGAAAGGATTTACAGCTCAGCCCTAAGTGTGGATGGGAGCACACAGGGCAGCTGGTTCCCAGGTAACAGGAAGGATGGCTGAGTTCCAAGGACAATGGACTCCTGCTCAATGCCTCCCGCTCCTCCTTATTTGACTCAACTCTCTAATTTCCTGTAGTTCAAATGAGGAATTACAACGAAAGTTGATGTCATACCTCAGCATTTTGCTGGTTGTCTGTGATAAGCTGGTTATCCAAAATGTCAGTGCCCAGAGGTTTTCATTCCAGCAAACCGCGTGAGCAAGAGGCACTGGACCCTTTGGAACGAATGAACCCATGTGAATGAATAGCCACAGCAACTGCTGGGGCAAAGCACCCAAAGTCGCCACTCAAAAGCTCGTGCAGGACTCTAGGACTCAGGTTCCTGGCCCTGGGTCTCAGCCCCTCCGGTTCTCCTGGTGGGGGTGGGGGGTGTGTGGACAGCCCGGCTGCATTGGGAAGAGTCCTAGATTTGGCAGCAAGAGTGTGCAGTTTCCTGTATGACTCTCCCGCTGACTACCTGGGTACTTTGAGCAAATACCTCAACCTCTCTGTCAGTTTCTTCATTCAGAAAGTCACCATAGTTTGGTTGATGGATAAATAACATACTGGATAATGTGTTGTAAAGTCATCTAGCTCCACAAACGTTATGGAGACCAGCCTGGAGGGATGCTGGTCCCCCTGTACCAAGAGTTCTCGAACCTCCTCAGGTAGGGCAGAATGTTCCACAGTCTGCGCAGCTGACTTGGCTGGCAGGGAACAAGTCTTCCCAGATGGAGCCCAGGGAAGACCCTTTCTCGGAGACAAAACAGCGGCCCCAAGTCCAGGAGAGAAATTCTCAAGGGCACCATTGTATGTGGGGAGGACAGAAGACGTGGTCCCTGGGGGAAGCAGGAGGGTCCATGGTCACTGCCGAGGGCATGTTCTCTATTCACGCTGCTTCCTGGTGTCGTCATGAAATCAATAGGTGGTTTACCCCGTGGTCCCTGTTTTGCAGATGGAGAAATCGAGGCACCGAGAAATTAAGTGACTTCTCCGCAGTCACAGGCTGGGGAGGACCCGGATTAGAACTTAGAGAGAACTTGACTCTGGGCCTGTGTCCTGCCCACAGTCACGCTGCCTCCGTTCCTAGGAGAGAAGACTTCCTGCAAGGTAACCCCCTGACCCTGCCCCACCGACTGCGAGTGGTCCATGAGGAGGCCGTGCACTGCGCGTGCGTGGACCGCTGACAGCGCAGATGTCTGCTCTAGGCCGTTGTCGGCAAACTGCATCCTTCCGTGGTCACGACGGCTGCCCGCTCCCCGACCTCTGCAGCCCCGTCCCCCCAGGTGCCCTCGTCCCGCCCCGAAGTGTCTCCACGGCCTCCTCTTCAAGGCCTTTGTTTCATCCTCGTCTTCTCCTCTTTACGTATCTACAACCCCCGCCCCCCAGGGGCTGACCAACCCTATCCCAGGGGCTTAGAAAAGAGAGAGAAGCTCCCTTCAACCCTCCCCGAGCTCTTGTCTCACCCCTGGGCCCGTGAGGCCAGGCCTGGAGGGGCCCCCTTCATGGCCTGTCCACTGCACGTCTGTGGGCCTCCGGCCTGCAGTCCCACCCTTCTCCTGGGACTTGTCTCAGAAATCCACCCCTGGTCTCCTGAGACCAAGCCCAGGCCACATCAGGGGTCAGAGGGGTCATCCAGCCCGGCATCCCACCATCCCAGGGATGAAACTTCCCCACACTGACCCGCGGCCACCTGACTACTTCCCAGTGTGGTCAGTGTCAGGAGAGCGGACTGCACGCAGTGCCCCCTCGCACCCTGGGGTCCCAACTCAATACTCCTTCCCCCCAACATCCTTCTAGAACTTTCTCTCACTTTCTCTTATGTGCTGTTTCTTTAGCTTCTCTTCCTACCATTTGGGTGACTTTTCTTTTGCGGGTACATTTACTTTGATCTCTGAAAGCTCCTTGAGGTGAGGGGTGCGTCTCGTCTGGTGTTTTCCTCCCGCTGAGATGGACGCATGAGGTCACAGGACTAGTCAGGACACAACGTCCCTCCTTACGTGGGCACGTGGGCACAGCACTCCACAGTTTAAAGAGCCCCAGGCGATCCTGAGTTTTCACACCCATCCAACCCTGCACTGAGCTCGCAGGAAGACACTCCTCTCACTGCGCAGTTTGTACAGACGATCAGACTGAGTCTTGAAGGGTGAAAATGTGCAGTAAGTGGGAGAAACTAAGTGCCAAGCCCAGCCCTTTCTCTCTAAAATTCATATATCTTGCCTATTCAATAATTTCCAAGATATTTTAATTTCTGGAAATTTTCAGTGAATTGTGTATTTCGTCTCCCCTGAACACAAACTTAGTTCACAGATTACACTTTCTCTCACTTGTAGATGTAAGCTTCTCTAATTTTTCTGTTCTTTATCCATTTAGTAGTGTTCCCCCCAAAAAAAAGAGTAAAATAATTTTATAAAAACTGGATTTTTAAAAAATTTATAAACTAAAAAATCACTCAGATAGTTTCAAATCTTTATATAAATGAACATTTTTATTAATTGTTATAATGTCATAACACATTTGAATCTTTGAATTTTATTTTTTGTGCCACTTCATCAAAATTTAAATTGGGAAGAAAGTTGGAAAATGCTGAATATAGACCAGATATATAGTCTCAAAAGCAGACTCATAGATCTGCTTGTGAATATAGAACATTATTGACTATTTGTTCAAAGCAGTTTTCTCATCACATTTGTGGTTTTGTCACTGTCAGAAAGGGATGTGTTGTCTCTCTCTTCTTTTTTGCTCCCACCCAAGGGGCCTGTCTGGCTGAGGCAGGTGTTAATTAGACAAAGGAGCATCCTTCTTGGCCAGTTCACAAACACAGAGCCCAGGATATAGAACAGACCCCAGAAGTGGGCCAGACATGCCAGGCGGGAGGAGCCTGTGCCCATCGACGTCATGAGGGGCTGAGCCCGGAGAAGGCCCAGGGGACCGGGGTCCACTGGTGGGCAGGCTGAGGACATCCAGGAGACGGGGCTGAGTGGGGAAGGCACGCCGGCCATAGAGCGCTGGTACTCTGTCCAGATGACCGTGGGATGGCCTGCATTGCGTGCTTCTATTTGGGAAAAACACCACTAGCAAGGAAAAAAAAGAAAATACTTGCAACAGATAAGATGGGCAAAGGGGTTAACACCTTAAACATACAAAGAGCTATTATGAATTGATGTGAAAATTTTTGAAAGAAGAAAAATAGGCAAAGGGTGAGAATAAGAACTTCCTAGCAGGGGAAACTTAGGAGGCTGAATCTGGCTAATACTGACCCTCATTCCTGGTTGGAGAAGGAAAAATGTAAGCAACCATGTGACAGGTAACTTCACTCAGTAAAAATAACAGACTGGTGGGATCCATTGGAGATAAGCACTTAGATAATGGGCATAATCATACTTTACTAACGAGTGCATGGAGTTTTACATTTTCTAACAGTACTGACAATATCTTTTAAGAAAACCATAGTATGGAAATGTGTACAGAGATGTGTGTGATATTTATTGCACCTTTTTATAGCGGAATAAAACAAATAAATGAAATACAACAACCTAACTATCCATTAGTAGGGGAATTTACAGAGATGGTTGGATACATTTTTGGCTGCAGAATATTACGTAGCCATTCAAAAAATGAGTGTAACAAAAATAAACTCAGAATGGCTTAAAGACAAACATAAGACATGACACCATAACATTCCTAGAAGAGATCATAGGCAAAACATTCTCTGACATAAATTGTACCGATGTTTTCTTAGGTCAGTTTCCCAAGGCAATAGAGATAAAAACAAAAATAAATAAATGGGACCCAATCAAACTTATAAGGTTTTGCACAGCAAAGGAAACCATAAAAAAAAAAAATAGGAAAAGACAACCTACAGAATGGGAGAAAATATTTGCAAACAATGTAACTGACAAGGGCTTAATTTCCAAAATATACAAACAGAACATCTCATACAACTCAACAACCAAAAAACAAACAACCCAATCCAAAAATAGGCAGAAGACCTAAACAGACATTTCTACAAAGAAGTCAATAGGCATATGAAAAGATGCTCGACATTACTAATTACTAGAGAGATGCAGATCAAAACTACAATGAGGTATCACCTCACACCAGTCAGAATGGCCATCATTAAATAGTCTACAAATAACAGATGCTGGACAGGGTGTGGAGAAAAGGGAACCCTCCTACACTGTTGGTGGGAACGTAAGTTGGTGTAGCCACTGTGGAAAACGGTATGGAGGTTCCTCAGAAAACTAAAAATAGAGTCACCACATGATCCTGCAATCCCACTCCTGGGCTTATGTCTGGACAAAACTATAATTAAAAAGATACATTCACCCCTATGTTCATTGCAGCACTATTCACAATAGCCAAGACATGGAAACAACCTAAATGTTCATCAACAGAGGAATGGATAAAAAAGATGAGGTACATATATACAATGGAATATTACTCAGCCCTAAAAAAGAATGAAATAACGCCATTTGCAGCAACACGGATGGACCTCGAGATTATCATACTAAGTGAAGTAAGCCAGACAGAGAAAGACAAATACCACATGCTATCACTTACAAGTGAAATCTTAAATACGACACAAATGAACCTATCTATAAAACAGAAACAAAATGACAGACATAGAGAACAGACTTGTGGTTGCCAAGGGTAGTGTGGGGAGTTGGGGGAGGGATGGAGTGGGAGGTTGGGGTGAGCAGAGGTAAGTTATTATATATACTATAGATAAACACCAAGGTCTACTGCATATCAGTATCCTATGATAAACCATAAAAGAAAAGACTACTAAAAAAAGAAAAGACTGTAAATATATATGTGCATAACTGAATCACTTTGCTATACAGCAGAAATTAACACAACATTGTAAGTCAACTATATTTCAGTTAAAAAAAATATTGAGTGTAAGCCACAGGCATTGACCTGGTGAGATAGCTGTGATTTTTAATAAGTGAAGAATAGCAACGCACAGAAAAGTTTGTGCAAATGGAGCCGCCTTTTATAGACAATAAGCATACGAGGGGAAAGCTGCTCTATTCATTCATTACGTTTCCAGAGTAGAGAGAAGGTTAGTAATCTTGGGATGAGGAAGTTGGATGAAGAGACTATAGCTGTTGCTGTATCCCCACCGCAGAGCTGATGTGTCGCTGTACTTCTTTTGATTTTTTTCAACCCATTAATGTAGAAGAAGGGAAGAAAAGGAAGGCAGGCATTGTTGCTCAGACTTAAGGAAGTCAACGGGAACTTTTCTGCGTTCCTAAGCCAGAGAATTCCATGATGGTAATAGGGTAGCATCACGGCTGTACATGTAACAGGTTGACAAGGGGACAGGCCTCTAGGAGAGGATGGCAGTGAGTCGGTCTTAAAAGGTAAGGACTTAAACAGGTGCGGTATCCAGGGAGATGGAAAGAAGTGGGAAAAAAATACAATGGCGAAGAGTGGAACGTGATAAACGATTGATGGAGAAACGAAGACGAGGAAAAGGCCGAATATGATCTTAAGGTTTCAGACTGAAAGAATGACCCCTTCCTTTGGTCCGTAAACAACCACTGAGAAAGTGGACCGATTCTAGGCTTCCACAGGCTCCCTCCTCCCAAGACCTTACAAAACAGGCAGGAACGCCTTCTGACCATGGTGCAGAGAAACAAACCTCCAATGAAGAAACGTACACGATGCTGAGGATGTATGAGGCTGCTTTTCAGATGAATCCGCTGTGAGATGACCATACCCTGGAAGCAGCCAGAGCGTGGACTCGAGGTTGAAACGAGAGGTCAGGACTAGAGATGCTGGCTTGAGCTGTGGCAGCAGGGCAGTGGACACCTCCACCCTGGGCGTGTGTGGACCTGAGGGACCGGACAGGAGCCAGTGATCCGGGGAAAGGGGACCGTAGCGTGAGTGTCTGCTGAGGGATGAGACAGATCGGCTTTGGGGAGTCAGGGAACAGGCCCCAGTGACCTCAGAAGCGGGTTCCAGAAGTGACGTCCTCCGGTGGCTGGGAGAAAGGCCACTGCTGAAGAAGTTTCACAGCGAAGGAGAGATGGGACCGTCACCAAAGTCAGCAGGCCGGGTGGGGGTCCTGAGCCGAAGGGAAGCAGGAGGGCCCGTGAGAGGAACAGGTTAAACTCGCTGGGGCGGGGGTGGGCAGGGAGAAGCCCAGGACCCCCGGGAAGTGGCCTCGCAGCCCTGAAGTTGGGGGCAGGTGGCGGTGGTCAAGCGCTTGAGCATTGGACTCGGCCGTGACCTCCAGCTCCGCTGTCTTTTCTAGTTGCCTGACCTTGGCCCAAGTCACTGACTCACCCTCTGAAAGTGCTGTACTTTGTAATCTTGACCCACCATGTGATGCTGCTTCCAGGCAGAAGCCAGAGTCACCGTGGGGACCCTGTGAGGCGTCCCTGAAACCATCTGCAGCCTTTTTTGAATATTCATTCTATACTTTTCTGAAGCCTCCCCTTCCTATGGAGGGATATTGAGTTCTGGGAAATGATTCACTTTTTTTCCCTCCTTTCCTTTACTGTGTAGAACATCCAAGCCCCTTAAATAACTTCCCTCCATCCCTACGTTGCCGAGAAAGTTTGCCCAATGTCCAGACAATCTTTAAGGGAGCTTATGTATTTTTATTGAGTACAACTCAGCAAATATTCATCACCGAGCAACTGCTCTGTACCAGGCACCGTGCCAGAGACCGACACGCCTGCTCTGTCCCAGCCTGCCTAGCACCGCTCACTGGGGCCAGGTCCACCCACGCACAGGTGGGTCTGAGATGCCCCCATGTCCCCAGGTGCCAGGACTATAGCAGTTCTCCAGCCTGATCCAGGGAACTTAGGAGTCTAGAAACTATTAAAATACTTGGATTAAGGAAGATTGTCAAAAGGGCAAGAGAAATACTCGCAACTAGAAAAGAAAGTTGTGTTCCCCACCTCTTCACACACACCCACACACGTTTTAAGTTTTGTAAATATAGCCAAATTTGGGGCTCTAGAAGTCATTATGGAGACGGTACTCTGAAGCTGTGCGCCGTGGTGCTGGTTCAGATACTCAAAGGCCAGTAAGATGTTTGGTATTAGGAAAAGCTAGTTAAAAATGCACAGATGGCATCATCTTACCCTACATCACAAGAGTTGTGTGTGTCCTTAACTTGGGTATTATGAGCATTTCTGTTTCCGTGCCTTTGGGAAAACACAACACCTAGAAAACCAAGCTGGGAAGGATGCACAGACATCTTTAAGCATCTCTCGAGTACCAGGCACCAGGCCAGGTTCTCCCATAAAATCATTCCTTCCAAGTCTCTTGACCACCCAGTGGGATAAGTAGGGATTTTACACATGACAGAACTGAGATTCACTTTGTTAGTAAACGTGGAGCCACAGTCACACCCGGGCCACCTGCTTCTGAGATGCACCTGCCTCACCGCACACACAGGTAGATGGGCATCCACAGAGATGGGGGAGGATCGCTGCTGACACAGAGGAGTCCCAGGATGCCAGCCTCTCCATCAGGAGAGCCAACAGTTAGAAGATTACCCCACTGTCTGCAGGGCCCAGAGGTGTTCAGGAGTCTCACAGGACCTTGCGCCCAGCCCACATCCACCCTCTTGGTGGGTCCCTGCTGAGTGCCGGCACCCTGGGAGGGGCAGGAGGGGCAGGTGTCTCTGGGGAAGATGGAAGCCTAAACAAGCACCTTAAGACAAGAGTGTAATTCCTTTGAAGACAAGTACAAAGTCTCTGCAAACGTATCTGCAGGAACTTTCTGGGAAATTAAAGAACAACTACTCCAAGAAGAGGGATGGAGAGGAATTTAAATACATCATTAAACACTGAGCCAAAGCTCCTGGCCAGAGACTCAGGTGGTTTTTGGAGAGGCTGCCATGTTCTGAACCTTCAGCAAATCCATCCAGCCCTCTGAGACCCACACCTCAGGCCCCCACTGCCCACGGAAGTCCTGATGACAGATACGGGGTCTGGAGCTAGGATGGGATACTATTCCTATAAAATTACACAAAATCCCACAACGTTCATGTGTTTTAGGTCTGGCTTCTCCTTGACTCTTGAGAGGCCCTGGAACTTAGATGTCTGCTCTGTTCTGAGGATAACGCAGTTATCCTCAAGGGCAGAGAACCCTGGGCGGGAGCAGGGACCCCCAGGGAGACCCAGCCCCAGGCAGCCTGGACACAGCTGTCAGCATTGTCGGAGCCCCTCTTCTGGGACAACTGGAACCAGATCAAGAGCAACGCAGTCAAACACCCCAGGGCTGGGCGGGGGTCACACACAAGGTATGGGATGGACATGGGGCTGCCACGTGGAACGCAGCCTCGCCAGCCAACTGTTGCCAAGAGAGTAATGTTTCCAGATCCCCTGATTTTTCCGGAAAAAAAGTCAGGAATTCAGATTTGGATATGAAATCTCCAGAGTTTTAGGTGTGGGTCCGATGGGTTACGTATTAACAGCCTCAAGGAAGGGGTGTTGCTTCGTGCTCCACCGCAGGCCACTGTCTAATGCCGTGTTTTACAATGACTTTAGGAATTCTTTGTAGGCCACAAAGAGTTGCTTGACGTTTACTAAGTACTTATTGACCAGTTCATAAACTAATTAGCCTCCAAACGTCCTCATTCCAATGAGCTTCAGATATGCTACTTCCTCTGTTATCCCAGATTTCCCCCAAAACTGCTACTCACAGAATCGTCCGGGAGCGAGGAGCGTATGCGGCTTTCCCTCTGGTCCCCGAGCACGGAGGCAGCAGCTCACGTGGGGGTCAGGTGGGCAAGGCCCCGCTCACACCGCAGTCAGGGCCAGGAGGCGGGCAGCGGCCAGCGGCTTCCTTCTCGTGTTTGCCCAGAGAATTCCTGGTTTCTCGTCTCAGTCTCTCTTGCCTCTGTTGGCACCAACCATGCCTCTGCAAACAGGGGCGTCTGGGGTGAAGCGGTGGGAGCCTCGGTCTCTGTCCTTTGAGGGGAGTTGACTGGGTAACCCCTCCTCCATGACCGGGAAAAGGAGAGGAGGGAGCAAAGGAAAAGTTAGGAGCGGAAAACCCAAGGCTTTGCCTGTGTTTTATTTGTCTAATTTTTCCTTATTTCCATCCTAAGAGGTGGGATAACTAAACTGAAAAATTATAAACCGTGGACCATAAACCCCTTTATTTCTTCTAATTTTGTAACCTTTGGACAATAACGCTATCCTTTGTCTTAATATAAATATTGGATAGGAATCCTCAATCTCAACGTATTTGCACTACGTTAAATTCACAGAAAATGTCATATTTTAGAAAACACTTTAAATTGTTACAGTATTTTTTTAACTCTACTCAAGGATGACACGATACATAATCTCCGATTCTCGCTGATCTTTCCCGGTGGATTTCTTTATGAACCAAAACTTCCCTGCGTCTGAACTGAGACGAGGAAGCAGCTTCCATCACGTGGAGCTGCGTGGAGCCGGTCTCCTTTACCTAGGAGACCTCGGTTACCTAGGAGACGGTGACCCCGGGCATGAAAGCTCTCGGGAAACAGCTGCAGGCAGTTTGATCCGCACCCTTGGTTTTGCCAGAGCTTCTAGTTTCCCTTCATTATACCTTCCCCAACTTTCTCACTGTCACACCACTCGGGCTGCCGCCTGCCTGCAACCCTCCCTCCTCGGTGATGCTAATGAACAGTGAGCGACCGCAGGTTGGGTGGCAGCAGGTGAAAGGTAGGGCCTGGCTGATGACAAAGTGACTGCTACTTCCCCAGTGACTGGGGAGCGGCTGGGGAGGAGGAGGGAGCTCCGGCTCTGTGTGGAGCCCCAGCTGTGCCCACCGCGGAGACCGCGCCCGAGGGCCCCCCTGCCTCGTCCCTGCAGAGGGAGCGCCGGTGACAGTGCGTGGAGACATGGGTTAGGACACCGATGGGCCCTCGCGGTCCCAGGACCCCACTTCCAGCCCCTTCCAGGGGCATTGCTGTGGCCTGGAGCCTGTTCGGCCTCCAAAGACTTGAAGGAATCTACGAATGTGCGGTTTTTGGTATAGTTAATACTCTGTTATCTTCACTAAGGCTCAACCTGACCAGAGTGTGCATTTTACTGGTAGGGAGGATGGGGGGAAATCAAATAGTAAAATAACTCCTGCTTCCAGATTCAAGTTTACATATCACAACATAATTCACTGCTCTCTCTTCAGTGAGTCTTTCTGATGGCTTCTGTTGGTTCAAAAGTAAATTTTTTAAATTCTAGACTTTAAGTATAAAACCATTTTAAGCTCCTAAGAAAACCTCTCTTTATTTTTAAAATAAGCAGTGGGCTTAAAAATAAAAGAATTAGTGCTGTAGTAGTTCCTTAAGGGTGATTTTTCTAAATGTGAATCACTAGAGTGGGAATCAGAAACCCAAACCCAGGCAGAGGTAACCAGGTTGCTTCTGTCCAGGCCCAGGCAAGACCAGAGCCCGTAGGTTAGAAAGCGCTGCTGACGACCTGCTCAGGCATCACCAGTGAAGCTTCTGCAACTCAGGTCTCAGACCCCTTGGAAGAGCAAATTCAAACACACAGCTCCCCTGATGCTTCCGAGGAAGACGCCGTCAGGTGGGAAAGGGTGGGTGAAAACAGGCAGGAGTGGGGACGCAGGCAGGGGGGCCTGCAGGAGTCGGGGGCCTTGCCCACACTCGCAGGTGTAGGCTTGGAAAATGAAAGAACCTCCTCACGTATCTCCCACTGTGAACTGTACGCTTTCTGCCTAATCTGAACCTCGCCAGCAGTTTCCGGACATTGATACGTGAGTGTGAAAAGGAAGTTTGAATCCGTTTTGCTACTTTGCCTTTTTCAGATTCTTTTCCCTTACGGATTATTACAGAGTATTGAGTAGAGCTCCCTGTGCTGCACAGCAGGTCCTTGTTGGTTCTCTGTTTTATATACAGTAGTGTGCGTATGTTAATCCCACCCTTAAAGGCTTATTTACAAGAGAGCAAAACCCACTACAGAGCCTGGAATTCCAGCGGGATTGGCCCTGCTGTAAACAGAGCAGTGGTAC
Organism: Monodon monoceros; assembly: GCF_005190385.1. Taxonomy (NCBI): domain Eukaryota; kingdom Metazoa; phylum Chordata; class Mammalia; order Artiodactyla; family Monodontidae; genus Monodon; species Monodon monoceros. Next base: position 86,931,381 of record NW_021703775.1, read on the forward strand.
AGAGCAGTCCGCAGAGGGACGCAGCTGCGGCGGGAAATCAGCTCAGCAAGAGCGTGTATTTTAGTTGGGGCGGGGCTGGAGCTAGTATTTATTAATTGAAGTATTAGTGGCAGAATTAGCTGTCCATCTAGAAGAAAATAAGGTCGTCCCCATATGTAAAAAACATGGATTAAAACTTAAATGTAAAAAATCAAACAATTCTTAGGCAACCATACGAGCAATTAGCTAGTAATCCAAGGTTTTCGACTTCACACCCACAGAGCGATGGCCTCAATACCCTTTTGGTGACAAGCCCTCTCCTGGGCGACGGCTGGAATTTATTTCAGATGCTGCACGAGCATCCGTGACAAGGGTACGGGCTTCCCGAGCGTGACTGGCCGTGTCCCTCTGAAGCTCTGAGGAGCCCGCGCCAGCCAAAGGAGGCCCCCCAGTGAACCCCAAGCACCCCCAGGCCCCCCGGAACTCCCCACGTGCCTGTGCCCCAGGGCCTTTGCGCGTCTTGCTCCCTCTGCCTGGAACATCTGCCTCAACCCTTTTTTAACCTGAAACCTGCAATTTTCCTTGAAAACGGCGCAAATTTTGATTCCCCCTGGGAGCCTCTGTCCACCTCCCGAAGGGTTACCTTCAGCTCGTCTGTATTCTGTTATGTTCTCAGGGCCCTGACACAACGTCTCCACTCGGTTTTGAGTTCCTTAAAGAACAGGCTTCCGTCCCGTCGTCTCTGCGTCCCTGGTCCTACGACAGGTGTGCAGTGTCAGGAGATGCTCCACTTGCACAGAACAGGGCCCAGCATTTCCTCCGTCACCCGTCGCCCCAGTGCGTGTGGGCCCTGTTTGCGCGCTTTGCTAAACCGTCAGCGTTGGAGAGGGTTTCCAGGTGCAGTAGCCGCCTCAGAGCTGTGACGTGCCACCCGGGGTACCGCTGACCCAGACTGCGTCTGCCTTCCGGGCTTCCACACCCTGAGCGGGGCTGATGCAGCAGAGGAAGGGCGGCCACCCAAGGAGGCCCGGCACCGCGCGCCACGTCGACCCTCCTTGAAACGTTTCCCAGCTCCTCTCCATCTCCCTGCGTCTGTCCTCCCTGCAGGGTCAGCTGCATCTCAGGACGCAGGCCGACTTGGTGCAGGCCCTTCCCCCCCGGGCAGGTCGTCTCCTCTTGGCCCACTCTGGTCCCCTCTGCGCTCTCTCGAACAGCTGCTAAATTCATTTCTTTATAAATATGCTGGTGAGGGATCCCTCCCGTGCTCAAGAACCAACAACAGCTGTCTATCCGCTGGGTCACTAGTGACCCTCCAGGTCTGTCCAGGCCCCCAAGGTGCCCTTCCCACTCTCCCTGTGGCCGAGCGCTCCCTGCTCCGCCAAGCCCGTCACCCCGAGGTTCCACCTTGTTCCCGCCGTCTCCTTGACCCACCATCTCCCCAGCAAATGGACTCGCCAACTCATTCACTTGCGCGCCCATCCAAGTACGCGTTTCTAGCATCTGCGTGTCAGCTGAGCCTCTGCGTGTACCTATACACATGATGGATGTGTAAGTCCTTTCTTCCTTCTACACCTAAACTAATCGTCCTGAAGTATCTCAGCTTTCCCTGAGAAATTCCCCCTCCGTGATTCACCTCGCATGGGCTCCTCCTTTCCTGAAATTCTTCTTATTTTATTAAATCTGCCAAATCTTATGTCTGTGCAGATGCCTCTCCCATTAAGATATTAAGCTCATTAAATGAACTTACATTTTTTATTATAGGTATTTTTATTATTCCACACACAAGAGTAATAAATAACTATTTGTTGGTCAGTTGGCATGAACATTAAATCAGATTCCGTGCAGGATCTCGCCTTGCTGATGGTTTATTTCAATAGCAGATCCACCCAGGTCTTTTCGATAGCGTCACCCGGCAGAACCACAATTGTCTAACTAGAGTCTTCTTTCCCAAATTCTGACGTTTCTTGTCATGAACTGTGAAGGAGGTGAACTGTGCCTACGTGGCTTTTTGTTGCTGTTTGAGTACAGTTAGTTGATTTACAATGTTGTGTTAATTTCTGCTGTCGTCAGTTATAGATATATATATATTCTTTTTCATATTGTTTTCCATTACGGTTTATCCCAGGACATTGAATATAGTTCCCTGTGCTCTACAGTAGGACCTTGTTGTCTATCCATCCTCTATATACTAGTTTGCACCTGCTGACCCCAAACTCCCAATCCATCTCTCCCACACACACCCCCCAGTACATGACATTTTACGACGTCCCCATCTTCTGCCCAGAATGCAGCTCTGGCCACAACGGGCGGGGTGAAAAATGACACAGTCCAGGTTGGAACCTGGTCAGAGGAGCTGTCGTCTTTACTGCTCATCTCTTGTCAGCCCCTCTGATGCGTTGAGTGGAATTCTCCCATGATGCGGTTGTGCTGTATATAAATTACTCACATTCACCCAGCTGGCAGTATGTTCCAGTGGCTTAAAGAGGACGTGTAGACAGTGGCTGGTTTCAGGACCCTGCACCAAAGCTGCCCCTTGAATGATCTTGGGCAAATCACAGCTGTAAAGGAAGTGTAAGAAAGACACCTCCTTACAGAATCGTGTGAGGACCCTGCAAGGTAATAGATGGAAACACTGTCATCTCCAAGTGTGAGCCTTGCTGTGACCCTGGAAAGCGTCCTGACGATTTAGATCAAGGTAGATGCAATTGTCCCCCAGGACTAGACCATGGCGAGAGTAGCCCGCACGCTAAAACGTGTCCTTCTGTGACACCCACCTCCTCCCCGCCACGACTCCTCGATCAGGTTAAACACTTCAGCTACAGGGAGAATCTAGACATTAATATATGCACTTTTTTCCTTCCTGCAAACTTCAGCCCTATCCATTATATTCTTGGCACAAAGTACAACTCAGACTGACCGACCCAGGTGTGTCCTAATCAAAGTCTTCCACTGCGGGGGCCCTGCAAGACGAGGTCTGCTTTGTTATCTTTAAACAATACGTTTAGGTTGCCTGGTCCTTCCCCAGCAGCACCCCTTCCAGAGGGAGCCCGTCCCTGAGTTGCTAGCAGGAAAGCACGCTGACTGCCTTCCTCTCTCCCCAGATGGAGGTGGATACCGAGGAAAGGCGGCACCGCACGCGGTCCAAAGGGCTCCGAGGTACGTCCCTGCTTCCAGGTCCCTGCGGGCCCTGCTGGGGTCCCCTTTGTCCTGCCGAAGCCCTCAGACCCGGCGTGGACACCGCCCTCTCGGTAGCTGTCTGTGGAAGGGGCTTCTTGGGATCGATCATCAATTTGTGTCTTTTCCTCTCTCTGCAGTTCCTGTGGAGCCGGCCATACAGGAGCTGTTCAGGTCAGTGAACAGGACGGGCAGGTATCCTGTTCAGATAGCGGGCAGGATGCACCCCAGCAGTGGTCAGAGACTGTGCGTCATAGCAGAGACAGGGCTTTCACGCGCCCGGGGGACCCAGGGCCTGCACCCCAGCCCCCTCCTCCCAGTTTCCAGCCCTCCCTGTCTGTCTGCGTCCCCCGCTTCCCTCCCATCCAGGTGGCACCTGAGTGACCCATCCTTTCCTCTTGCAGCTGTCCCACCCCTGGCTGTGACGGCAGTGGCCACGTCAGCGGAAAATATGCGAGACACAGAAGGTAAGGCCTCGGTTTTTCACGCCATGCTGAGTGACTTGTGGGCACAATGAATGGGGACCATCTTGGGGAAGCTTTCCTGTCCTCCTCGGATGTGGGGCTCTTGTAAGACGTTCTGACCACCTTCTGGGTCAGCGTTTACCCCACACCAGGGGTGGCGACTGAGGACCAGCCTTGCACCTCTCCCCACTTGCTCCTTGGGATCCTTCCCTAGGTCACTGGGAGCCATATTTCTCCTCCCCGTTTTCTCCTTCCGTAGCTCAGGATGGTAAACATCCGGTGGTAAAGTAAAGCGTGAACTTCCTGACCTTCCTGTGGGCACTCGGCTCGTCCTGGGAAAGGAGGTCCAGGCCTGGCGCCGGGCAGCTGCAGGGGAAATTCAGAGCAGGAGGGGGAAGTCCGGACAGATCACGCTCGGAGGCTTTGGGGCTTAGAGATGATACTCGTAAACACCGGGATTTCATGTCCGTGACAGAGGTGGCAACACCTGGAGCACAGAATAGGCAGGTGATGGCTGCTAAAATGCGCCACAGCGGAATCGCATCCTTCACGCCAAGACTGCGAGTCACGTGCAGCTAGCTCAGTCTTGAGATTCACTTCTCCCGAGATCCCTTTCCCTGTGGTATTAAGGCAGCTTCACCTTTCAGTGGAAGGTTCGGGTTATGATGAGTTAGAAATGTTTACAAGCCGTGACACATTTTTGGCTAATTCCCACAAACAAGGGTGCGAGGACTGAGGCCATTCAGCCCAAGCAGCCATCAGGGGCCGGGCCCAGGTACCCAAAGCTCGGGAGCTAGAGCAGGTGCCCTGAGCACCCCAGGGTGACCGTCCTTCGCTGCTTTCCACTTTATTTCCTTTTCAGCTGAACACTAATTTACGGATGAAATCAAGCAATTATTATGATTGTCCTTTAGCAACATCAAGGGGAAAATTACAAATTACTCCAAAATACCCATGCTAGCGTTTAAGGAGGCAGGGAATTTTCAGTGGGCATCCATGATGAAATGGTTTCATACCAAAGGAACGACAGGCCATGGTTAAGAGAATTTTGTGACTTAAATTATTATATTTAATTTATTATATTATTATTTGATTGTGAAAACGTATTGAATTATGTAATTTAAATATGTGGTTTTTTTAACTATATATTATTTTATGAAGGAGTATATATGTAAATTCTTTCTTAAAAATTGTTTATGTTTACAATGGAAAACAAGTTAGCCGAGCATGAGTGGATTTTTTCGCCTAATCATCTCTTCACCAGACAATAGTTTTGCTACTAGAAAGAATGATTAAATTTGACTAAAAAGTTTTAATTAGGTGTCAGGTAGTTTTAACTGGGCGTCATAACCACACTTTTGCTGGAAAAATCATGAAGTTCCCAAAGAATTATTTCAAGCGTTTGTATTCCTACCCAAGGTGCATCCCCTAGAGCTGTGGACTGATGGGCCCTGTGGGATGCAGTGTGTGTGCACAGCTCTCCCTGGGATCTCCTCCACTGCTCAGAAATGACGCTCAGCCTTAGGCTGGGAACAATGCGAAGACAGCTGGGCTCCGCCCTCCTCTGAGACCTGATGCTGCCGAGAGTACAGAACACCCTGAATTTTTCAGGAGCGAAGTAGGCGGAATTTTAGAGAGGAGTCACAGAAACAGCCAAATCGGACAATTTTACAGCAAAAATAATTTCCATTTTTTAAATTTAAAATGTTATTTTTTTACCATGAGTCATAGTGTTTGCAATTATTGGAATTCCCACTGTTTTAATAGAAATAGTGAGTGGGGAGGCATACTGTGGGAACCCAGTACACAGACACTGGGCCCCGTTTCCCCTTTGCCACTAATTACCCAAGGGGCTTTGGGTGAATTATTTAACATGTATTGACTTCAAATTTCCTCGGTTTTATAATGAGAAAGTTGCAGACTTTGTTATGTAAAACTAATTACCATTCAAAACGTACGTCACAGATAAGACTTCTCTCCAAGGAATCTCACTGAGTTATCAAGTGAGGCTTTTTCTGAATTTTATTCTTCTGTGTCTGCGTACTATCCTAAGGGGTGACACCCGAATTGCTCAGACCGAAAAGGGGCTCCTTGTCGCAGATAAGATTCGTGTATACATCAACATCTTTTGACTGGTGCTATTTCAAGTTTGTGAGACTCTTCAATTATATCTGGCTTTGTTTTTTTCTATTTTTAAAAGATTTCCTAAATGAAAGTTTCTCCCCTCTGACAGCTGTGCTCATGCACATGAATACCTGCACTACCCGCCCACCGACACAGGTGTCACCTTGCCTGCTGCCCTGTCCCCGCTGATACTCGGAGCACATGAGGCCCCTGCAAATAGGACAAGGGCAGCAGCCTCAGTTCGGGTCTTGATGAAACTGCCCATTACTTCGGTCTTTTAAAGATACATTTTCCAATGAATATATTCCCGTTAAGGCTACAATTTCATTTTACTCACATATCACACCAGTTCATAGCCAAATAAAAAGGCATTCTTTTAGTATATTGAAGTATCTATTTATTTGAACACGCAAAAATTAATTGGAGGCAGGTGAGGGGAATCAACAATGTAAAAAATAAAACATACAATTTTTAGGAAATTTGGTATCAAGTGGTAAAATGATGCCTCTCAGTTCATCTTTATTTTGAACACAAGAAAATTTCTAAGGAAGTCAAATATTGATCACAGTTTCAGTGTGCCTTCTTATTGCTTTGGAGGGCATGCACGTTGGTGGGTGGCCTTGCTGCTTCAACGGGGATTTGGCTTTTCATGATAGCTTCTAAGACTGATGGCTTTTTTCCTGTGTGGTAGAGGCAGGGTTGTGGATTTGTAAGAAATGGGGAATAGGTGATAGAGGAGGATCAATCATCAGATAGGACCTGTGAAATTAAACAATAATCTGAATTCACAAGGCATTCACAATTTAAGATCCTGGTTAAAAATGGAGAGCTAGGAATTAAATTTATAATACTTACTTTATTCGTTGGTCTGCCTTATTCAAAAATTACGTCCTTGAACTAAAGATAATCTATTCATGGGTGTTTATTTGTGTTAATAGTTCACCATCAATTTGAGGTGCCTGATAAACACATGTACAACTGCACCGTTAAAGGTTGAATCAAAGAGATAAATTAGGAGAAACATAAGGGAAATGAAAACAATTTTACCAGAAACCCAGGATGTATCAGGAGTTCTGATACAGTATTCCATTCAGTGCTGAGTCTCTGGGCAGTCAAGGTAAGAAAGAGGAAGACGAATGACAGAACCTCGTTATCTGATGCAGGCAGCTCAGCAGTTCCTCAGAGGGGTTGCGCTCCTGGCACTGAAGGTCCATTTCTTTGAATCCCTGCACACTGACCAGCAGGGATCCGAGCTCAGTCAGTATTTTTTGCCCTGATGCATGTGAACAGGGCCAGGCCTCCAGGCAGAGGACAAGATTACCAGCCGTTATCTTCAGAAACATCATTAGTATCTAGACACATGACTCTGACTTTTTTAGGTTTTATATTATTAGCACATAAGTATGACAAACCATCATGGATTTGTAGTCAGGGCCAGAAGTAAGTCTCCTGTCGTGAAGCAAAATACCGACACAGTCTTTTCTGTACACAGCAAATCCTACCTCTGCTTTCCCACTCACATCTCACGTCTTTCGCACACCTGACCGCACACAGTCCAGTGCACACGTCTTTTCTAAACTGGTATTTATGAGTAGCTGAAGTTTGCATCTCAAACGCAGGAGCCCATCCCAGGCTTTCTTTGCAGGTGCAAAACTACCCCTCTGCCATCCTAAGTGAGTTTTCCAGAGTTTGGTTCTTAGACGCCTAAATTCAGGGAAGGGAGCATCCTGGATGCCCCACTCTCCTCCCTGGACCACCTCCTTCCCAGTGTTCAGGCAGACTCGTGACCTGTAAGCATTTAAAACACCTAGGGGTGAAAAAAGAGCGTTTTTCCACGTGCCTGCAGCCTGGGCAGCAGAAAAAAAATGGAATACGTGGAGGCCATGCACTTGGAGTTTAGGAAGTTGCTGGGCTGTTGGTTGGTTGGCTAGAGGCTGCAGGCAGGCAAGGTGTGAAGGGTGCAGACCCAACCCTTGGCCTGGGGCTCCGAGGGCAGGAAGAGCTTCCCGACGACACCAGACCCTGAGCTGAGGGGGCGTCTTGGGGGACTGGGCCCTCTGCATGTCCTGGTGATGCCCCCCTCTACTGAAGATGAACGTCTTAGGGATGGAGACATGTGGACAGGAGACCGCAAGTCACTCTATCTATAATTGTTTTTGTTTGGTTCAAGGACCTGAAAAAGAGATTGGTTATTAATCCAGAGAATTAGATGAACGGATATAAGGATAGGAGCCAAAATATGGAACGTCAAAACGTTTCTGCAAAAATCTACTCCTGAGCATTTGAGTAAGATTGAACATTCTATGCCATATATTCACAACTTTTTCTCCCCACGTTGATATAAAATACTGTTTGTGTTAAAGATACAGTGCAACTTGATGTTACAAAGGGATGAATATATAGACACTAAATTCATCGTCAAAGTCCCAATAAAACTTAGAAATAGGAATAATAAAAAATATTAGTTTCTATTTCAGATTAATAAACGTTAAACAATGTAGAGGAATTTGAATTTTAGCCTTCCTTATAATAGTTATATACATACTGGACCATTTGGAATTAATTGGATTTACTTATTTCTTTCTGAATGGTGATTTTTGTATAAGCCTCCAATGAGAGAGGGAGAGAGAGAGAGAGGCAGGGGTAAAGAGAACCCTTAATGTGAATTCATTCTTCACATCATTGGTTTTGTGAACCCTCTGAATTTACTTCTGAAATTTAATAGATTTTATTTACATTTACCCTTCACAGCTGTTTTTTAAGTTACTCTTTGTTGAGCATAGGGTTCTGGTGAGATATTTGATCCGAAATCTAGCTTGAGAGACTTGCACAAGCAACAATACCCCAAAAGCCAGGGGATGGCTTTGGTATTATATTTAAATCCTTCCCCATTTAGAAAATTCAGAGTCAAATCAATTTATCTTGAAACTTTAAAATTAAAAGCCCCAAATGGTAGATTTATTTTTTATTAGAAAATTATTAAATTCTCTCTGGCTTATGGTGCACGTCCCTTCTTCAGATTTTTTTCCGTCTCATCTACCTTTGCACCCACCAGTGTGATTGCCATGGCGGCAGCCGCGGGTGAATAATTGCTTGTCTTCACGGGAGCTTGTTCTGGACCTGGAGCTGAGGGCTTGCTTCCTGATGTATGCATGCCTCATTTGGATGCTGCCAGCAGCCTGGGGGCTGTATTATTCATGCCTTGACAAAGAGCTCTCACTAAAAGCCTTGGAAGAGAGCCAGGCACTGGGAGAGATGGTGGAGCATTTCAACGTGCAACTGAGAGGAGAATCGATAATCAAAAAGGAAAGAAAGAAAGAGACAGAGAGGAAGAAAGAGAAATAGGGATCCCTATACCTCCCTTTTACTGGTTTCACATGGGTAGAATTTCCATTTGCATTACAATAAAAAAACCCTAAAAATAATTGCATTTTTTTCTAACCACGCTTGAAAGTTTAACACAATTTTCCACATTTAATTGCAAAGCTGATTTTAATTAGTAGGGTCCCGCATGTGAAAAATGAAGATCCACTTGGGTGCATGGAAACACTGCAGTGTCGGCTTTATGCTCTAATTAATGTATGGCTGCCGTGCAGCAGGGCACACTCTGGGGCGTTTATGAAGAATTCTGAGCACGCAGCCACCCAGCCAGGAGCCACGAGAATCAACAACTCCCCCTTCATTCTTCATGAGACATCGCTGTGCATCACGCCATGCATAAACTTTATAGCATGCCTGTCCTTTTCACTATTTGTCACTAATATTATGAGTCATAAGTTAGGGCACACCTATTTTGACATTAATTTGATAGCTTGCCCGGTTGCAGAGAGAGCAAAAATGTTGTGATCTCGGGACTTATGTGTCTGAAGTGGAGATTCAAAGCAAGTGGGTTTCCCAGACTCACCATTGCTTGATGCCTTATTGTGAATTGTATGTGTGCAAACACAAAATTCAGGCATGGTCTTTCCAGACTGTGGTGGCAGTTAACCTTCATTGTCACAGTAAATCCTCTATTTCAAAAAAAAAAAAAAAAACGCTTCCTGGCCATTATCCCAAGAAAACAATGTGCCTGCTGCTTGTCTATAGCACGTCCGCCCAAATGGACAGATCTCTGGCCCCGGCCGAGTCTGTTACATATTTCAGAAGACAGTGTGACTGATTCAGTGTATTTAAAGCTGCAAATAAAACAGGTCATGCATTTCAGGGTGGATTTTTGACGTTTTATAAAATTCAGGATACTTTGAAAATAATTCCACATTCATAGAGGAGGAATATAGGTATTTTCAGGTAGGAACTAAAACATAAGTATACTTAGAGAGTCTCTAATATTTACAATCTGTATTGGTTAAGAACTAAACACAGGAATTATAATCTCGGTGTGATTTATTAACTAGTGATTAAAGATATATAAACACGGCTTTGAAACATCTCCAGAACACACAGCAGAAATCGGTGTGTGGTACGGCTACCGTCAGGGTTTACCAGTTCCGACGTCCACCGTCTGTGCTGGGATTCTAGCAGGTACGCAGCCACCACGTTTAAGAACTGGTGGGCGGAGAGGGGGTCCTGACGTGAGGGTGAGGGGTGGGGGGGACGCTGGCCCGCTGGGCGATCGTGAACCGGGAACCCCGCACACCTGCCGACGGCTGGCTGAGCAGCCCCGAGCTGGTCTTCCGTGACCTGTGTGCGGGTTCCCCGCACGTCCGCACCACCAGGGACAGGAGAGGCGACACCCAGAGTCAGTGGCTGCTGGATGGTCCTCAGAGAGGTGTGAATGGTGGGGGAGGGTGGACAGGACGGACGTGTGAGCCCCTCACGCTGAGTCCAGCATGTCCGGGTGACAAGTCCAGGCCGCAACTCCAGGTGCCTGGAATCTGCAGTCAGAACCAGCGATTCCGGAGAAGTCAGCCTTGCGACCAGCTCTTCAAATCTATACTTGAGAGCAATCACATCGTTAGTATTATTACTTATACCCACACTTTGCGAAGCCCAAGGAGTCACGAGGATGACATTTGTCCTTCTGCAAAATGGTTGCTTCTCCTCCTTGGATCTTCTGTCCTGAAGAGAAAACAGGGCTTCCAAGATAAGACACCAAGAAATGACTGAACCCCCAAACTCCAGAACCTTCTTCCTGCTAAAACTGGTGACAGAGTTAGAGGAAAGAAGCTCTGCCCTCTTAGCTGTAATGTTAATTTGATGAGATTGCAGTGTTTTCATCTGAAAAAGTTTCTGTGTGACTTAGACCATTTCCAACTACAAAAAAATGGAAACCCCACTGCAAACTGGCTTAAACAGTGCAGAATGAATCGTCCACGTAAACTGGGAATTGAGGTCAATTCACGTCTGCCCCATCGTCTGGCATCTCCCGGCAATCACCCCCACGCCTGGCTCTCACCTCATCCCAGGGCTGCCTGCCGGAGCCCCAAAGTCCAGAGGAGGCCGGAGGGATCAGGTCCAGCGAAGAGGACCTCCGGATAAGCCACCGACACCGTCCTCATAGTTCTGGTGCTCCAGTGGGTCCACAGCCGGGCCTGAGCCCTCTGACTGCCAAGCCATCCCTGGGCTGAAGGCTGAATCAGCTCCACTCAGGCAGGGCGTCATCCCCGAAGCCCCGAACGTCAGTATCACCTGAGAGCTTCTTGGAAAGGAAGCATCCTGGCTACACGCCCCACCCCAAACCTGCCAACTCAGAAGATGTGGCAGGGGCCCCGCTGTCTGTTTCCCTCCCACCCCCAGGGGATTCAGATGCCCCCCGAGTGTGAGGTCACAGCTCCCGAGGGCACAGGCCTGTGTGTGCCAAGGGCAGTCACCTGCTCTAGTGGGGTTTTCAGGTAATGCAAAGAGAGGCTGTGTCCTGGGCGAGCAACCAGCAAACAAATCCAGAGTATGTGTGAAGCTGGCAGTCGAGGAAATATTTAGTGGCCGTCTGTCTGGGGAAGGACTGGACGGCCTGGTGTGGACAGGTCAGGGCTGCAGAGGCTCAGCCTTGTCCCGTGAGGAGACCCCCTCCCAGACCCAACACGGGCTTCAGGTCACGTGTGCGAGGTGGTGGGGGCAGAGGTTCCTGGCTGCTCAGAGCCCCCAGCCAGCTCTGCCCTCTGCCTGTCCCTTGGGCCAGCGAGGCTCTGTGGTCACCGGCCGTTTCCGCCCTGCATGCTTGGCCTGAGCAGAGCCTGGTGGCCGGGAGCACACGGGCAGTAAAAGTCCAGAGTGCCTCAGCTGGAAGAAAATCTGGACGCGCCCTGGAGATTGTGCACAACCCGTGGAGGGCTTACTTCCCTCATTCAAACTGGGCTACCTGGGCCCCGTGAGCCTCCGCGAGGCCCTGTGGACCTGGGAGCAGGAAGATAAATGCACCTTCCCTTTCCTGTTAAGGGAAAGCTCTGAGCTCCCCCTGTATAATTCAGCAGATTTTAAAAGCTCCACTCATTGTAATTTAGTGGCCGCTGAGCGGGCCGTGAATACGACCTAATGCTGTATCTGACATGGCCAGAGACACGCTTCCCACAGGAGAGTAGGCCGTGAGCAGCTCGGAAGAAATTTGATTCCGCAGTGATGCTCCCGCCTCGCTCCGCCAGCCCCCAGCCCATCCCATGGCGGGTTGTGCTTCTGAATGAGCTGTCTGCGCCCCCCTGAGAACCCTCTGGACCCCCGCGCCAGGGCGGGCCTGAGAGCCAGGAGGGCAGGGAGGCAGCAGCGGCCACCGGGAGGATCGTGCAGACCCAGATCCTGGAGCCAGGGTCTCTGGTGCAGGCGACCGAGTGGCCTCACCATGGTTAACGCACATATCAGGGAGCGAATTATGGAGCGGCTTCTTGGTGCTGCATCTAGGAGCAGACCCCCCCTCAGGAGGGGGCAGATGGTCCCCCCACCGCTACTGTAGTAACAGCCTCTCTGGACCACAGCCCCTCGCCTGCCCCCATCTCAGGAGACACTAGTCAGATGCTTACGACAAAGTCACCACCTTGAGTGACTAATGGACTGAACTTTCCCTGAGGCAGCATGGTTTTGCCAGAGATGCTTCTTAAATTAACCCAAAGAGATTTCTAATAAGTGATGGTGTAGGCAGAGGGGAGGGGGTTCGGGGGCCGAGGCTCTCACTGGAGCCCTGTCTGCCAGGCGTCAGCACCACCCAGCCCGCATAACCCTGGGCTGGGCCACCCGTGGATGCTGCCCCTGGAGCCCACGCACAGCCCGGCCGCGGCCTCTCCCTGGAATGGGGCGAGAAGACCTGGGACTTGCAGCTTTGAAACTTCAGGACTTGAAAAGATGAAAAAGAGTTTGCTTTTCAAATTGTCTTAACTGATCCTCCCAGGGATTTTATTGACAACAGAAACCAGAAGAAATACTGCATGCGCACAAAGGTGACTTAGGGTTAAGGGTGGGAAATGCTCATTTTCTCAAATAAGGACTAAAAATGGGATTACAAAAGAAAGCATAGTGGAAGTGGTGGCAGATTTTCATGAACATCTGTCTCGTTCTTGTCACTGTGCTCCGTTCAGGGAAGGTGACATTTGCCCAGAACATCAGACTTTTTCCCTGGATTTTGAATGCATTTTACTCTTACTTAGTCTCATGTTATAGGTGTAAATTTGTACTTTTTAAATTTTTATTTAACTTTATAACATGAGCCTTTTCTGATGTCACTAAATATTTTAATTTTCACGGCTAACTTCCATCCTATGGTGATATTGTAACTTATGCAACTCTTATTATTGGAAATTATTTATTTAGGTTTTTTTTTAACTTTTCCATGTTATAGATCATGTGTGATAAGTGTCTTTGCAGACAGCTTTTGTGGCTTTTGGCTCCTTCTTTAGGGCAGTTTGTCACAAGGAGGAGCCTTGGCTTGAAGGACGTGAGGACAGGAATGGTTTTAAGAGTTTCGTTCCAGGAAGACGGGACCTGTTTGCATTCCCAGCAGCAGAAGGGAAGGTGTCCCTGTTTCCTTCTGCAAATAATATGGAATAATTGTTTTTAAAACACTTCCTTCTTACTAAAAAAAAAAATGTTTTTGTGAAAGGATAAACTTTTAAAGGATTGGTCATTTTTCAAACAATGCTAATGCCAGAAAATTCTAGAAAAAGACATGGTTTGAAATTTAAGCCACACTTTTTCCCTCTTAAATGGTCTCACTTGTCAGTGTTCAGGTGAGCTGGACCCCAGCTGCCACCCCCCAAGACTAACCCTGGGGTGAGACCCTCCAGAGCTGAGTAAGGAAGAGGCTTCCAGGCAGAGGGGCGATGCTTCGTGCCAGGCGGAAGGTGAAAGGCTCTCTTTCTCTGTCTCGGTCACCTGGTCCCCCCTCTCGCCACCCACCAGCCTCAACATTCCAAGCCCAGGAGCAGAGGACAAGCCAGTGTCCGGTCACCAGAGCCACAGCCAAGTGCGTCAGGGTGGGGACAGAGCCCCTGAGGGAGGAAACTGTGCCTGAACGTTATATAAAAGTGTCTTTAGATTTTAGAGTGATAAAAATTTAGGCCAGCAAAGAGCAGCAGAGGTTCTGCATCAGGGCCTGAGGGTCTTCACTGCCCTGTGCTCCTCCAGCCCAGCCAGGGGCCTTGGCTGTGGCTGTCGAGAGCTCCACCTGAGAGTGTGGGTGCAGCAAGCCGGGAGTGGGCGAGCACACATTTCTGGGGCTGCTGCCGTGCAGAGGCCCTGGGGTCCAACCGAGGGTGGCATTTGGCACAGCCCTGCCCTTAGCAACCATCCCTAGACACACACGCCGACGGCACAAAAGGCAAACGGACGGTCAGACGGTTACCATTTACCGTACACAGGGGGACTGTGGCCGTGTAGACAGTGCCCTGAGACCAGGAAGGAGCAAGCAGGTGGAGGGGCTGGATTTCACCCCGCTGGGGAAACTCGCCCAGTTGCCTTATTTCAGAAAGTACAGTGCTGTTTAGGGAAATGCGCAGAGGCAAGAGAGGAGTGGTCGCCTCTGTGGCCAGGTAGAACAGGACCCTACAGACTGCTTCAAAGATGCTCTGTTTGGCTAATTACTGAGCATTTGCTGCACACACAGCCGTTGAGCAGAAGGGATATTGGGGGACAAAGGGGCACCCTGCCCTTTGACCTAAGAGGTGTGGCCCATGCCAGCGATGCGCCCAGACATACAGGATGCAGGGGAGGGTATGACCAGGGAGACAGAAGGAAGGGTCCTGGGAGAAGCATTGGATACACGACGCCCGTGAGGGGCTTCCTCCTCTGAGCCCTCTGCCGTGTGCCCCCAAACACCGAGCAGGAGACGGGGCCAGAGGGACAAATCACCTCACTTCCTTCCTGGGCACTATGCATGCCCACCTTTATCCAAGGAATGGCATGGACACAAACGTTCCCAATTTGCAACATCTTGGAAAATGGAAGTTGGAAGAGTTTTGTTGAGTCCCAGCTTTTGCTCCAGCCGGGCAGGACCTCAGATTTCACCCGTGTTTCGTCTACATCCTGTGTTATTTACACAAGGATTCATCACAACTTTCCTTTAAAGAGTAGATCTCTTTCCCACAGTCGAAACACAGCATCTGAAGCAGGATCTTCGATCCTCACAAACTTTCTTAGACACTTGTCACCACCGCACAGTTTCCGCCCGGATGTAAAATTTTCTTCCTAAATGGATTGTCATCAGCTCCTCAGAAGACAGAGGAAACTTCTCTCTCTTTCTCTCCCCAAGACATCCTTTCTTCGGCTCACGGTGGCCGTTCATGTAGTACCTGCCGGAAGATGTTGCTACTGATGTAATGAAAGGATGCTGAAGATGGAAAATGATTGGAAAGATAGAAGAACAATTTCTACAAGTAAAGAGATTGGGTTACGTTCAGTTCTACCTAAATTTATAGCCAGTAGGATCTTACTGTCTTCTCCTTGGAGGAAGTCTCCTTGATTATCATCTGACATCTGTCACCTCCACACCATGAGTCAGGACCATGGTCGGACACAGAGGCATCACGGGAAGGAAGCGATTCCTCCCCTGAGGAGGCCAGCTGTCCCGCGGATACACATATATGACAGAATGTCCCAAGGGCCCTCGGAGTCCTGTTTGGGGACCAGGGAACAGAGAAGGAAGGACCTCCATCCCCCCGGGCTGGCCAGCCTTCCCAAGGGGGAGATTCTCCACCTGGCCAGTGGGGGGAAGGGGGCACTCAGGGGAGGGCACGGCGGGAGGGCTCGCGTGTTCAGTCACCCTTTCACTTGGTGAGTCTGAGCTCTTTGTTAAGCAGCACTGTGCCAAGTGCCCAGATCCGCGTAGGAACAGACCGGGTCCCCGTAGTAACAGACCGGGCCCCCCGCAGTAACAGAACAGGTCCCCGCAGTAACAGACCGGGTCCCCGCAGTAACAGACCGGGTCCCCCGCAGTAACAGACCGGGTCCCCATAGTAACAGACCGGGTCCCCGTAGGAACAGACCGGGTCCCCCGCAGTAACAGAACAGGTCCCCGCAGTAACAGACCGGGTCCCCACAGTAACAGACCGGGTCCCCGGCATCGGATGGGCTCGGAGCCCGAACAAAGAAGCACCAGACCCAGACACGGAACTCCAGCCCATGGGAAGCTCAGGCCTAGGGGAGCCAGCCTGATGAGGCCGGGTGGTGGAGGGGGCGCAGGGAGGCCAGAAGAGGAGGCAGGGTCCTCAGTGGGACTGTGGCCGCCCCCAGCGGGGGCGGGGGGAGAAAAGCACAGCCAGGAAGGAGGCTGTGGCCATAAGAAGATCCCGATCATAGAAGGTCCCCCATGAGGACAAGGGGATGTGGAAGCCGTGGCCTCAGGATGTGGCCCAGTGGGTCACAGAGGACCGTATGTGCACAGGCAGGGTCAGGTTTTGTCCTCTCAGGAGGGAGAGAGAGAGAGAGACAGGGTGGGAGGGAGGGATGGAGGGGGGAAGGCAGAAAGTCAGTGCATTGGAGGAGGAGATAGGAGTGAAAGCTCTTGGTGACTAGGGGGCCAGAAGCCAGCCTGGCCTGAGGCGGGGGCAGAGTGGAGGGAGAGAAGGACACACTGGAGACATTCAGGGCGTGGACACAGCAGGACTCAGAGCCACCGGGGGCACTGAACCGGGAGGAAGCGGGTCCGGGAGACTCAGGTCCCGCGTCCTCAGGCCCAAGGTTCAGTACAAAGAGGAGTCGGGAGGCGGACAACACGTTAAGACGTGTTCCATGTGGTTTATGTTGCACGGCCGACAATTTCACGCTCACCTCCAGTCCTCTGTGGTCCGAGGCGGACTCCACGCGTGAGCAGCTTGCGTGTACCTTACTGCGTGCGAGAACATTCTGTCTGTCCCATGCTGTGTGGTGAGAACTGGACCCCAGAGGCCGAGTGACCTGTTGGGGTCCAGGTGATGGGCTGGTCACTGGCCGGCAAGCCAGGCCTCCCATCCCCAGCCCTGCCCACTTTCCACGATGCCGCCGGCCTTTGGACCGCATCCCAGGCTGAGATAAGCCCTCTGTGCTGGAGTTCACCTCAGTGAGGGACGTGCAGCCCAGATTCAGACAGAGAGGGGGCAGGAACGGGGTGGTCTGAGCAAGGTGGTCATTGCCGAAGGGGGCTGACGTTAGTTCCAGCCGCATCGCAGGGCATGTGGTCCTGGGAAGCACCGTGCATTCATTTGAAGGTACCTGTATGCAGCCTCTTGTTTCAGGTTCTGTTGTTGTTGCTGTTTTTCCAGCAATGGGGCCATTTGACAACCTCTGACTTTTCTTGTCATCAATTGTCATGTTAGCATCCTTCAAATTCTGAGAAGCTAATGCTCTCAAGCGGCTCCACATTCTGTACACGGATCCTCACTCATGTCTCTGTAGTACCTGATAGCTTTTAATTAATGAGAATGACCTATTAAAAAAAGATGTGAGGGGGCTTCCCTGGTGGCGCAGTGGTTGAGAGTCCACCTGCCGATGCAGGGGACGCGGGGTCGTGTCCCGGTCCGGGAAGATCCCACATGCCGCGGAGCAGCTGGGCCCGTGAGCCATGGCCACTGAGCCTGCGCGTCCAGAGCCTGTGCTCCGCAACGGGAGAGGCCACAACAGTGAGAGGACCGCATACCACAAAAAAAAAAAAAAAAAGAAAGAAAGATGTGAGGAACCCAATTGTAATAGGAACCATGAATGGAAACAGCGCAGAATCCTGGAACGAGAGCCCTTAGCACTTAGGCAAGCAGCTGAGCCCCCCAGGCCCCCGCCCACAGAAGCCTTCCACAGACAGGGAGGTCCCAGAGAACAGAGGCCCCGAGACCTCTGAAGAGGTCTGAAGACCTGGAGGCTCATAGCAAAATCATCAGTAAAGTATCAATCAACAGAAAGCAATGTATTGAACACCCACTCCTTCACTGGCACAGCGGCAATTTAGAATAATTAATTCTATGGCACACCCTAATGTCAAGGAGGGAATAGTTAAATTGAGATGATAAAATGAACACACATGAAAAAGTCAGTAACAATATAGTTACAAAAAGCATGCTAAGTATCTGATGGTGCAGAGCTTTGAAAGACAGAGGATCCTGAATTCCAGACTGACCAGTGGTGACTTTATGGAAAAAGCAGAACTTGACATGGTCTGGGAGGGTCAGCGTGAGAGGAAATGGAGAAGTAGGGCTGGAAGGAAGGAGGGGAGGAAGGGGGAGAGGGAGGAGGGGAAAGTAGGTGCTGCAGGCGCTATGCTCACACCAGGGCTGCCTTAGTTGAATTCTTTTGACTTTGGAAGAACAGAGAAACACAGGTTATTTCAGGTGAAAAGAAAAATGGGAGGGGGATACTGTAAGGATTTCAAGATTTCTTTTAAAATACAAGAAACAGTGTCAGCAGCCACTTAACCAAATCTCCTGGAAAGCAGGTTTGGGGAAAGGGCGCTGGTTTCTCTGTGTCTCCACCCATCCTCCCTGGTGGACGTCAGCCCTGTGGACCACGGACCCACCAGGCTGCTGCCTTCCCCTGGGGAAGTGTTCTTCTTGAGTCAAAATAAATTATACAGTGATTTTTTTTATGTTTTATTTGAATCTTTAAACTGCCATTCAAGGCAATAAGTATTTCATAACAGGCTACATCATTTAAAATCATAAAAGAAAAACCCATAAAGCAAGTCTCTGCCTTGCAGAAACAGAATTTTTTTAATTCTCTAAAGCCATAACGTCAAGTAAATATTTTGAAAATTTATTCATTGAATGTCTTACAATGCCTAGAACATTTATGTCACATTTAACTTAAAAATATGTACTATTCAAATCAGTCTGTCTCTTGTTTACAATACTCTACAGAGAATAAAAGAACAAAATTAAGGAAATATGTCAATATGTAGTCAAAACTGAATTGGTTTTATTAATGTATATGTTGTTGAAAAGATATCAGGAAGATGTCTGGAATGCCAGCCATTTAATTGAATAATTCAGTGAACTAAGTTACTTCTGCAGTATTTTTAAACACCTTTATATATTCTAAAGACATGTAGGAATACCCCTTTAAAAGTTCAGTGGTAAAGAGGGATGTCAACTGTACACAAGACAAGAGGAGGGAGAAAATAACAAAAAGAGAGCTCAGATTTCCGGAGCACCTTCCACATAGTCAGAAGGTGTTTTATGTATATTTTTATGTTTTTCATTTGCTGCTAAGAGTCTGAATTAGGTATTACTGTGCCCATCTTACAGACGGAGAAATTGAGGCTGGTAGGGATTAAATAAGCTGCCCAAGGTTGAACAGTTGTGTGATCTTGAGCAAGTTACTTAAGTATATGTTCTCAGCAGAGTCGCTTTTGTGTTTATGTAGCTCTGATGCTGTTCACAGACTCTCTCCGCATGCGTGATGACCTGGACCCTCTAACATCTGCATAGATACGGCCCAGCCTTCCAGGGCAGGTTCAAAACCCACCTCCTGCTGCGACATCCATCCTGGCCCAGGTCACTCTTCTCCCGCTCCTGTGGCCTCCCGGGGGCTCCGAGTGCTGTCCCGGGGTTGCAGGTTTCTCTGCTCCCACCCCCTCCAGCCAGACAGGGAGCCCCGGGGGAGCAGCTCAGGCCTCCTCGGAGCCCTCAGGGCACTTGGACAGTTCTCTGTCCTCTGCATCTCCTTCCGTCAGCCCCCCTCCCTTTCCTTAAATGCCCGTCTTCCTAGGGGTCTGTCAGTCCTCTCTCTCCACTCTTCCCCAGGAAGCCAGCTCCATCCCGCTGTGCACTGACCGCCCCAAACCAGTGTTGCCAGCCAGACCTCTCTCCTGAGTCCACCCCTCTTGCTGCTGTGGGAACTGGGACCCCGCACGTTTAGCCCACCCGAGTCAGCCTGACCTTCCTGCCCCTCTGCCACCAAAAATCCCAACAAGACCCGGAGCCTTCCGCACCCTCCAATCAGTGGGCATGAGCCGGGCTCCTCCAGCCTCTTCACCGCACTGCAGCCACAGGAAGGGTGTTTACAGTGTGAAAACGATGCCCTGTAGGACTCTTCCCACTGACCACCTTGTGATGGGCACCTCCGTCTCCAGGGCTGTCCCTCGCCATCCCACGGATGCAGTCACACCGCTCTCTGTCTCTGTCTCTCTCTGTGTCTTTCTCTCCTGCCCCATCCTTATCGGTTCCTCTATGAAGCTTTCCTGACCCTCCGTCCTGTCCACGAGGGTGACTGTCTCTGCTCCTGTCCTGTGAGGTGAGGGCTGTGTCTGCACTGCTCAAGGGAACGTTTCCTGAACAAAAGAATCAATCTATTCATTCAGCAGCATTTATGGCGAGCCTACCTACCATATGATAGATGTCAGAGAAGCAAATGTGTCAATGGATCCTCACTAGAGCCCAGTGAGGAAGGAGCACAGCGTCTCTCCCTCTTTAGAGATCAGAAGCGAAGGCAGGGGTCGCGGGGTGGGTGTCAACACCTGTCTAGTGTTACTCAGCCTTGAGATTTTCAGCAAGGAGCTCAGGATCTGCCCCTCAAAATGGGAATTATAATAGCACCTGTCTCACAGGGTCATTGTAGAGTTTAATGGATCCGTATATGTAAAGATTTTAGGAAACACCAGGCACATAATAAGTGATCTGTGAGTGGTGTTGGCATTAGCCGAGCTGCCAGTAGAAGCCAGGACTCCAGGAGCATGTTCAAATAGAATTTCTGTTATTCCAAAATAATTATTTATCCTTGACACATTGAGGCTCTTCAAGAACACAAGAAAAACGTCACCCGTAAAACGAGGAGAGACCACAAAGAACCCCTCGTGAGCCTCGGAAGTGACCGTGGCCTTTCTAGGCTCCACGAGCATCGTCCTCAGTGGGGAGAGGCCAGCGCCAAGATCATCTCATCCTACATCCTTGTCTCCTGTCAGCAGCTGTAACGAGAGGGCTCTGAGCAGGGCACACTCGGCCAAACGTGCTTTTCAGTTTCTGAGACCCTGTCCCCTGTTTGTGTTAAAATCGGAGACATGAAAATGTCAAGCAAAAGACCATTAAAAATAACATGGAAATTGGCCTCGAGAGCATGTAATACACAATATTTTATATACGCGTTTGCTGCAGAAACTCCGTGGCAGGTAACCAATTTTCTAGAATAACCTGACACAAAAGACTAAACGTTGTTTAAATCAAGTTAACATCAAAAGGACTGTAAAAGCCACAGCAACTAAATGACCTACCAAGACACCCAAACAAGTAGAGTAGCTGCAGAATAGCAAAGCCTGGAGGCCGATTCGCAACTTTAAGTAACTCAAGGAGGTTAAAGCATGAGCTGCCGTGATCTTATGAGTCATCATACTGACACTTTGAAGTTTCCGCTGTGTGAGAAACATATAAATGCATTTACTGTCATCTTCGAACGTTGCGTATTATATAGAGTGATAAGGATACAGGAGAGGGTGTGTGAAGTAGTTGTCAGTACGCCGACCTGGCCTCCGGGCTCACCTCTCAGCTCGGAGGCGGGCAGACCCGGCAGGTCCAACAGCTACTCACGCCGGAAGCGGCTCAGCTACGGGGATCAGCAGAGACATTCACCCCAGCAGCACCCTTGTCCTTCAGAGGTGGCTGGGTCTCAGTCTGCTGTAAGTATGCAGCATGTATTCCCTTGAGGGGCTGGGCTTTCTTGCGGTCACAGTTTTGTGAGCTGCCTCCCAAAGCTCGGCCCCTCCCTCCCTGTCCCCTACTCAGCTTCCCGCAGTGTCCAGTGAGAAGCCTTCCCATCGGTTTCTCACTCAGTAGATATTTACTGAGAACCTACTATGTCCAGTATGGTAGCCACTAGCCACGTGTGGCTATTGGACTCTTGAAACGTGACTAGTGCATCTGAGGAATTCATTTAAAAATCTCCTTTAATTTTATTAATTGGCTACACATGACTAGTGGCTACTGTATTGGATACTACAGCTCTAAAGATAGAACGATCCCTTAGACACGGGCCATTTTCTCTGTCTCATGAAGGAGAAAGACAGTATGTCAACCGATAATCACACTAGAATGTGATAAGTGCTTTCATTACTAACAAGTGGAGAAACCTATGGTTTGTTCATTCAACAATATTCATGGAGTAGCCATCAAACGCAGGGTTCCATTCGCTGCTATGGGCAATAGGCAGCTATCCCCACGGTGGAGGCCTGACGACAGTGCTGAGAAGCAGAATGGAGGAGAGCAACACCGACCATGAATTCCAAGCCCTACGTGAAGCTTGGACCCTCCCGCACAGGTGAAGGGCCAGCCATGGCGCCTGCCAAGTTCTCTACCTGGGGTTTCATGTTGGCACCAGATTCCCAATTTTTCCTAAGACTCTGCCATTTGTTCTGTCATGCTAGGGACATTCCAGAACTGTGGGGGGTTGTTGGTTTTTTAGAAGGACTCGTGTGCGTTGATAGACGTGAGCCTGGGTGCATCTGAAGGAGGCTGCAGCTGGAAAGCAGTCTGGCTTTTCCAGCACTTGGACCAGCGGCACCTGCTAGGTGGGAGAAAAGCAACACCCGCTCTTCCTCAGCTGTGCAAATTCTGTCCCGCTGGCCACCCCATCAGCAGATGTGAGGTTCACATATGGCTTTGGGAGGCTCCACACTCCCCAACACGTGTCCCAGAGTCACTTCCCAAGGCTTCACTTTGAAACATTCCAAACCACTGGGTTTCACAGACCAGGAAGCATCTGTCTATGGGAGTGGGTTCTTCATCCGGGAGCTGTTTGGCACACGTAAAATGAAGTCTGTCCTGTGGGCTTGAATTTGGTTGTCGTGTTTAAGGTAGATACCAGGAACTCACAGTCAGTGTGAGTGGGTCAAATAGAGACGGGACAAAATGAATCTGTTTGTAGGAAGAGCACAATTTTATTTCCAGTTTACGTTAGTAGCTGTAGAAAAAAGCTTGAGCATCAAACCATGTGAACTGGCAGAAGACACTGGAAGCTTGAGGCCAGCTAATTCCAGAAAGTTGGAAAAAATGAATCCAAATGGTTTACAAAATGTAGGATAAGGAAGTAGAACCAATTCAGGTAACAATAGGAGGGCAGTCTCCATTCTCCTACTCTGAATTTTGCAACCCTACCGTGTAAGGTCTGAGCTCCCATTAGCATCTTGCGATTTGGGGCTGCTGAGAGGGGACAGAATCAACAAGAAGCCCACCGCGGTGCTGGGTTTACGCCATCTACAGACATTCCCATTGCCAAGTGGAGGTGGGGCCGTTTTGAGCAACATGACTGAATAGCACAAGGTCAACTGCTTTCCCATCATTTCCCAGCATCTGAATGAATCTGACAGTGAAAGCAGGCCAGTTGTCTGTCTCCGTGAACACCTGGTGTGCGGGTAGCATTGATACAGAGCAGACACATCCAACAATTTGTTGATGAACTAAGACAAGAGAGAAGAGTTTTGGGAAGGTAACAATAGTCCTCATGAGCTGCCAGTTCACAGGCAGAGCCCGAAGAAAAAGAATACTTATTGTTACACTTACTAATTTATTCAGACAAACACAGAGTGGATGCACTAACAAGTCCACTCAGATCGGACCACGTCCTGAGAAGATTCTCTGGAATGGAAGTTGGACTTGACCAATCGTCAGAGATGGAGGCAGGGAGGGTGCTACGGAATGTTTGGCTGAGATCATTGACTCAGATTCTCCCCAAATCCATGTAAATGTTCACATAAAAGAAATCTCAGATACCTGTTTATTTCCTATGAGAAACACTCTCTAGACCAAAATTTGTTTCCTTTAGTTTTTCTGATTATAATAAGCATTATCTGTTTTGATTATTGTATTTTTACAATATGAGAACAGTCAAAAGGCAGAAGACTCATCACTCTGTTTCACGGGTTGGAGCTCTGCCTGCTTCCCCCCCCGACCCTATCTCGTCTCTCACACTCTCAATCTGTCCTCACTGCACCTGCTGTCAGCTTCCCAACATGCAACTGTGATCGCATCATCGATTGCGTGAAGGAACTCAAATAACTCCCGTCATTAGCCTGCAAGGATGGTCTGACCCCGAAGGGCTCTCAGGGCTTTGCACCATCATCACACCCACTCCCAGACATCTGGGCATCTCCTTTGAGGCCTGTCTGCAGCGTAGCCTCTTCCTGGGGATGCCCCAGCTCCCTTCGCTGGCTGCCCCTCTATTTTATGATGTAGTGCCCTCTCTATACTTTTATCATAGTGTCTGTCACACTCTCTATTCACTCAACAACTATTGGATGAGTGCCCATGACTCTCCGGGCATTTGGGGCACGGTGGTAAACAGTGGCCAGAGGTTCTAAAGCAGAATTACTGCCATGTCTGAGTCCCCATTGGGCCATAAGTGACTTGAAGGGTGGATCTGTGCCTTTCACCTCTGAGTCTCCTGCACAGCACGGGGCCCAGCAAAGAGGAGGCTCCCAAAATAAACACACACTGAGTGGGTTCATGACTGAACGAATATTTTACCATTCCTAGGTCCAAAAGTGAGCCAGTCATAGTCTGCAGGAATCCCCTATCGAAGTGTTCACTTAGTGATGAAGATCACACATCTCATTTTAGACACACAGAACAATTGCCAACAGCATTTTCCCGGATGTCTTTTCTCCCCATTCCTTGCAGTATATATACATATAGAGTTTCCAGGAAGAAAAAGACTCCAATTAGCAACAATGCTTTGGAAAATTGCCCCTTTTCAAGGAAAGGTTATGAGCTCTTGCTGTAAGGGTCTCACCCAAGTTTGGGCCAGTTTTAGCAAGATTAGTGCTGACTGCCAAATACACCAAGTCTGCTTTCTGTGATGCCAGGGCAGGACTGACACCTTCTACGGAGACTGAACCTTGCTCCCATCAAAGGCATGTACGGTCCACCTCCTCTGAGTCGTCATTCTGTCTACAGATATAATTTTATCTGGAGAATGTACAAATCCAAATATATCCAAAGCTTTTTTGCAACTTCTATATTTTCGTATTTCACAAAAACGTATATATGTTAATATAGTATGCATGAACTAATTCTTTTTCTTAAATGTGCGTTGCACACCGTGTGCGTTCGGTAAGATGTTTAGTGAACTTGTGCTGTCGATTACATGATGTTGCTGTGCACGTGCTTAGTAAACCATCCCCGGGGGTGCTGTGAAGATCCCTGTGTGATCACGTGGATGGTAGTGATAAGGGACGAGGAGAGGAGAGAAAAGGTTAGCAGCCCCAGACACAAGCCAGCTGTGTCTCTGTGGAATGTCGCTCTGTGCACAGGTGCCGGCGCACTCGTGGGAGTCCGTGTGCTCACATCCTTTCTGCGTTTGTGCCGAACCTCTGCCTCTTCATCCGGGGCTCCCGTCGCCCTGATCCTCAAAGACAGTAACTCAGATCTTCTCTCTCTTTTCTAACAGCGTGTATGGCTGCCCCTTGGCTAAAAAAAGAAAAACACAAGACAAACAGCCCCAAGAACCTGCTCCCAAGCGAAAACCGTTTGCGGTGAAAGCGGACAGCTCGTCGGTGGATGAGTGTTACGACAGCGACGGCACGGAGGATGGGGACGAGAAGGACGAGGCCGAGGAGGAGGACGGCTCAGACGAGGACGACGAGCGGCGGGACGACGACGACGACGACGACGACGAGGGGGGCCGGGACGAGGACATCGAGGACGAGGACGAGGACGGCGAGGACGGTGAGGACGACGAGGACGACGACGACGAGGAGGACGACGAGGACGACGACGACGACGACGACGACGACGAGGAGAACGGTAATCTGCAGCGCGGTGGCGAGGACCGAGCGGTGGGCGGGGCCGCTTCCGGGAGGATGGTCCGGGGCCGGCGGCCGTGGCGCATGCGTGCTTGATGCCCACGGGATTAGGCGGCCGGGGCAGCGCTGGGAGGCGCGGCTGTGCGTGTGTCTTTCCCTTTCCTTTTGGAGAAGTCTTTAAATCATCCATCAGACATTAGATGTTGCTTCGGTCACGTTGTCACTCAGACTGGTCATCCCCAGAGTCTGCTGAAATATCTGTGGTGTGCACGTCTGCTGAGCTTTGGGCAACTTTTATCCAGAGAGTTCAGTTTGCCTGTTCTCGGAGGCTCCACCCGAGAGACCCCGTCATGAGCCGCTCCGGTGGCTGTGGTGTTGGCACGGGCAGCCCACGTGCCTCCCGGGAGCCGGAAGCCTGTGTGAGCCCTGCTGCGGGAGCTGCTGAAGTAGGTCTGTCCGTCCGTGGCCAAGGCTTTCCTTTAGGGGCCGTCAGGTATGGGTCCGAGGAGGAAGCCGGCTGTAAGGAAGCAATGAATCAACCTGTCATCTGCTTCCATGCTCAAGAGCTGTGTTTTCTGATCCAGGGAGACAGACACATGAAGGGCACGCTGCGCGGGGTAGTGGCATCTTTGGGGCAAAAATTTCAGGTGGTTGTGCTTTTACATCCAGCTTACTGTCAGTGTCAGGCTCAGAAATAGGACTTCAAAGCCAGTCCCTTCACAGAAGTCCTTTCTTTTCTAGAAGGACGTGGGAGGTCGCTGAAGAGCCTAGTTCTAGGTTTCACTGGCGTAGAGCTTGCCTCAGAGAAATGGCGAAGCAGGTTGAAAAAGCAGAGGGAATATTTATTCCTTACACTTCTTCCTTGGGCTCAAAGCTCTCCAAGAATCTGAATTCTGAGAAAGGCTAATTCCTCAACACAAAGGACAATGGTTTCAGCCGATGGAGAGAGAGTTTTTAGATCAGGCAGGTGTGAATTGCTTGTTGCTAATCCCGTGGAGTGGGCATGAATCAACTTTCCTCCTTCAGGGGTTACACTAGTTTGTTCCAGGAAACCTGGCTTTTATGAAAGAATCCTCGATGGTTACTGTAGTCTAGGGTCCTTATGAAAACAACTGACTGCTTAACTTACATGGATAATACAAACGTATCTGTATATAAATGCATACACACGCACACACACACACACGCATAAACTTCATGCATTAAAACCTGGTCTCCCCAGGTTACTTTTCTCGTCTTGTTATTATAGATAGTGGCGCGGAGACAGCCTAAGGAGTAGCATTAGCACACACCCACAGACACACACCGTTCGCTCTGCTAAGCAGACCGTGGTGTCATTAATGAGATGATGGCTCTTTCATGCTGAGTATTAAAAACAGCAGCTCTGGGTAATAAAATATGTGGAAAGTTGGAGAATCGACCAGTTTGGCAAATTGTTTCTGGACCCTGTATTACATGTGCGTAGCTCTGGGTGGAATCGTTCGTTGTTGAGGCTGACTCATGATTTGTGCCTTAACCATGGCCTCTTATGAAGATAGCATAAAATACTGCTCCTTCATATTCTCGTTCTATGTTTAGAAAGCGGCAGACACTAATATTTGAAGTTATGGACGTTTGTGGGTGTGGTGAATTAGGGTCGCAAATATTTGCACATAAGCGTCATTTAACCAAGTGCCTTAACCAGAGTCTAGGCTCTGCTCTCCGTTTGCTAGAATTAAACTTTCCGTTTTAATTTACTTAGGGCCATATTTTAAATAATCTACTTTTAAAAGTGCAAAATGACGTATTTTGGAAAAGCGATCACAGGCTTATCGAAACAGCTTTAGCATGTGACTGCACTGGCTTCATCCACTCTGACTTCAACACTTGGAGTTGTTTTAAAAAGTGAGAAAGCAAACCAAAGGTAAAGACATTTTTCTAGGAAAATTCATGCAAGTGGGCATAATCAAGGGGGTGTGATAGAGCCATGAAACAATTGCATCATTATTACATCGGCCCCAGAATGTCTGACTATGTGACCCACCCTGCCTGGTGACCAGCACTCAGTGTCCTGCAAACATGAAGCCCAAGTCGGAGGCATGTAAGGAAGTTGGTTCCAGAAAGAAAATGCCCAGTAGGAGGATGAATGATCAACTCTTGGTCCCTGGTGGCAGAATTCATATTCAGCTCTGGATTCTCCAGCTAAGCACCTTCTAGAATCATCTATTCTGTGAACTTTAAAGGAATCAACTAAAACCACTAAAGAGAGGTTCAGCCGTGGTGGCCATTTATGGATCATCAGGCTACCTCTTCTGCTGTAAGACAGATATGTCCATTTTACCAAATACTTTGACAGCAAGGTGTAATAAGCTACTCCCTCTTAGACAGCCTCTCATCAAGTCCTAAGTCCCAAGGAGTCGTTGGATCAAAGGTAGCCCATGTGATGGACCCTGAACTGTGGCTCTGATTGCTCTAGGTTCTGTGCAGGAAGGCCCAAAGCCTTGCTTGATTTCCAAGTCAAACAAAAGCATCCCTCCTAAGCAGAAACCACTTCCGAGGCCTGATTCCCGGAGAGGGTTTCACCAGGTTTTTCTGTTACAGGGAGAAATCTCCCCTGGAGGAGCCCACGGACAAGTGTTCCAAGACCCCATGTAGCCAATATCACACAAAGATATGCCAGGTGGATTATCCAGTGGGTTATTTCATAACCCCCAGGGTCAGGAATCTTCAGGAAGGTTCTAGATCAAGGAGGCACAGCTCTGCTGATAAAGTGCTCATTTTACATGATCAAACTCCTAGCTGTGTGTGACTTACGACAATCAGGCTTCGAAAGGCCTGTGTCCATCCATGTCCCATGTGCATGTCCTCCCAAATGCATTTTATTTTACCTGATGGCTACGTTCGGTGCCAAACCCACTATCAGTCTGTGTGAGTACCTGCCCCCATAGCCGTGTCTGTAACATGAGAAACCCCACATTGCATGTCTTTGTCCCCTCCTTGTACTGGCAGAAACTGTTTCTGAAAAACTGGGGAAGGTACTTTCTGTGTCTGGTGACCAGAGTTCTGGGTCAGCATCTCGAAGTCGGTCTTGCGTGTCCCTTGTTGACACTCTTGGCGGCTGTTGCGGTGCTGAGCCAGCAGCAGATCCTCTCCGAGGGGGACTGTGCCTCTTTCTTAGTAAACTGAGGCGCAGACGGTGACTGACAGTTAACAGAGTGAGAAGCGAGGCAGGCAGGACTCGGCGCGCGGAGGCATCTCGGGCGCCGAGGGGCGGCTCATAGGGCCCGTCACCGCAGCTGATGGCCACCCGGGGAAACCGGGGCAGCCAGATGGAGTCGCACGGACAAAGCTTAAGCTGCCCTCAGCCTCCCCAGTCGCTATAAAGTCTCAGACTACTTCTACCATCCTCCACCTCTGTTATAAGCTGGAATGTGAAGTTTATTGAGAGGTTTTGTTACAGAGAAAACAAATGCTTATAAACCACCAAATTATTACATAGGAGCCCACCGATTACAGAAGGACTGTTATTGATAACTTGCAAATTAGGTGTTTATTCTAATTCC
This sequence comes from Monodon monoceros, assembly GCF_005190385.1. Taxonomy (NCBI): domain Eukaryota; kingdom Metazoa; phylum Chordata; class Mammalia; order Artiodactyla; family Monodontidae; genus Monodon; species Monodon monoceros. Next base: position 86,960,771 of record NW_021703775.1, read on the forward strand.
AAGAGTCCTCTGGCATTGTAGTTACACGTGAACCAAAATCTTACTAATAATGTACATTTCCAGTCAGTACAGTAGTGTACACACTGTGTTTGATCTTCACAGTGATTGTGTAAGACAGGGCAGGGTAGAAATTACTTCACTCTCATTGTGCTAATTAGAAACTGAGGCTCAGAAAGATAAGATGATTTTCAGCAAGTGACAGATGTATGGTCAAACTCTGTTGGTGGTTTTTCTTACTTCAGAGCTCATGTTCTTTTTATCACTCTCTGCTCATTTGAAGGACAGGAATTGCTATCTGAGTAACTCATTTCAGATTACATTAAATGCGTCACTAAATAATCAGAATTATATTTTGTCCAGTTGACCTATCATAGGCTGGTCTTTTGCATGAAGAATTTTATTTTCAAAATGCATGTAATGGTCTAAGGTGTAATTATGAGCTTAAAGTTCCCTCGTTATCCTAAAGTTGAGAAAGTTATTGTTCAGGGGTCATAGATTTTTCTAATAGCAGATTTTTTACATGGTATATAGTAAGTACCTTTTCAGAGTCTTATAATTTGAGAAATATAGATTCAATGGTTATTTAATGCATAGTAAGTCACACTTATTTTCATACTACAGCCCACTAAAAAGAATACATCTTTAAATACTAGATAGACTCACATATGTGTGTATAAAATAAGTGTATGTATTTAAATCTCCTTATGAGTATATATTGTATCTGCCCACTGACAGGAAAGAAAATTCCATGAGGAAGAGCATAGCAATTTGCTGTCCAGATGACAGAAATGTTCATGTCCACCACTGCCTTTTTTAACACATAACTGTTTCTTTTTTGTGTGATTTCTCCAGTTATAACTTTATTTTTTTTAATGTTCATTGGAGTATAGTCGATTTACAATGTTGTGTTAGTTTCTGGTGTACAGCAAAGTGAGTCAGTTATATATATACATATAGCCACTCTTTTTAAAATTCTTTTCCCATATAGGCCATTGCAGAGTATTGAGTAGAATTCCCCGTGCTATACAGCAGGTCCTTATTAGTTATCTATTTTATATATAGTAGTGTGTATATGTCCATCCCAATCTCCCAGTTTATCCCCCCCTTACCCCCAGTAACCATAAGTTTGCATAACTGTTCATTAATATATTCTGTTTCTGAAATCCATTTGTAAATATGTAAGGTCCTTTCTTTGCTTACTCTATTGAATCTTGGGACTTTCTGGACAATTCAACTTTGAAGACAATTGACTTGGCCATTGGGTTAAATTAGGCAAAAATGCAAACGCCTTCCTTTTCTAGAGGTTTTCTGGCTTCATGCTGTTCTATGTGTGAATTAGCCACAGATGTGTGGTGGCCTCCTTGGAAGGTCACATCTAAGAAGGAATTGGGGGGTTTGAAGGGCAATGTGAATACTTACGTTGAGAATGTACAGTGTACGGCAAAGCTGCTCTGGGCAGGGTTTAGTGAGCTGACCAGAGGCTGAGCGGCCTGTGAGACGTGGAGCCCAGCAGGCTTTGGTCAGGTCACTGCAGCTCACCTCACCTCCCATCCGTGGATACCTTCACAATGGTGTGGTCAGTGCCTGTCACATTCTGACTCTGGGCTCTGTTTGCACGGCCCTCCCCAGCAAGCAAATCCATATGTAATCCAGCTTCTCTGCAGAAACTCACCTGTCTTTGAAGGGAACTCAAGACAAAACCCACCCTCACAGACACAACTTTTGTTTTAATTACCATGTTTCCAGAGTGTTTTTTATTCCACACAGGATGATGCCCTAGGTTCCATGTTATTAAAACATCATGACAACTTGCAATCAATGGGCTTGAATTTCCATAAGACAGGACAGAATGAGGAGGGTGAGGGTCTCTCACTGTGGCCTCCGAGCTCCCCAAACTCCTTTCGATGAGGCACTCGCACTGATCAACCAGTTACCCCTTACCTCATTCTCAGGAAACGGCCCTGATGCAGGAAGCAAGTTGAGATACGGACAGAGTGTTCATCAAAATTAGCCCCCCAGCTTTCTCCTGCAGTCAGCAGAAAACTCAGTGAGTTCTGTGACCAACGGAGAAACCAAGGTGTGTTTAGTAGGCAAAGTCTCAACTGTGCACAGTCGGGAGAAAGAATATGATGACTTTTTATCATCCTAAAAATTAATCTCTCCCTCCATCCACGAAAGCGTTATTTTAGGCAGTTTAGTATGCGAATACATTGAGTGGATGGCTCCACCGCTCAGAAATGAGTAAAGGCAGAACGAGGCATTTCTACGTATCAGTTTATGATAAAAATTAAACTTTCTTCTTGCAAACTAATTTTGCGTAATTAGGAAATATAATTACATGTTATGTTTCACGAATTTTCACTCTTCGATACAAACCAGAAAACTTGCTAACAAGGTGAATTCATGTACATTTGAGACGCAAGCAACATGCATAAAGTACGGGGCAGAATCTTTTTTCACATAATAATAAGAAATAATAGATGTAAGAGAGTAGATCTAACACATTTTTATTCAATTTTTTTTTTTTATTTAAAAGCTTTTAATGACATCACATATATTTAACAGATAGGGCACAAGTCGAGAGGCACAGGTCACATGACTGAGCACCAGGCCTGAGTGACCGCCTCCCTGCTCAGGCCCAGCCTCTGGAGTTCATGCCTATCAATGCCATTTTGATTGTGCAGTAAGATGAAAATTGTCGTTACAACCGTTACAGTGACAGAGAAATGCACACTATGTATCAAATAGCAAAGGCAATGGAGCAAATTATAACACAGTGTGGCAACGCACAAGGTAACCACTAGGGGAACAGGACTTTGCTCCATTTGTTTTTAAGGTCCACTTGAAGGGATGACCAGCTTATTTCTTTGTCTTAATTTGATTTTTTTTTTTTTCGGTACGCGGGCCTCTCACTGCTGTGGCCTCTCCCGTTGAGGAGCACAGGCTCCGGACGCGCAGGCTCAGCGGCCATGGCTCACGGGCCCAGCCGCTCCGCGGCATGTGGGATCTTCCCGGACCGGGGCACGAACCCGTGTCCCCCACATCGGCAGGCGGACTCCCAACCACTGCGCCACCAGGGAAGCCCCTTAATTTGACTTTTATTCCAAATGCTAGTGTGGCAGAGGGTGGGACAAAGGTGGGAAGGCGTGTCTTGTAGCTCTGGCTGCCCTGCTTCCCTCACTCTCCCTGGACTTCAGTTTGGCATCCAGAGATTAGGATGATAACATTTGCCTTTCGCTCACCTCACTGCTTGGTTGCTAAGCTTTAAAGCAGGTGTGGTCCAGAGAGATGCTGGGGAGAGGCGAGCCATCCAGAGCTGCAAAGTGGCAACCGTAACTCAGGTGGCTTTTGCACGGTTCTCCTCTCTCAGGCACAAACTCAAGCTTGTCTGTAATTCATGGAACCCAAGGTCCATGGCGATACCAAGCAAATATATTATGTACATCAAAGCTGTATTAATTTAAAAGACTCAGGGCCGGGTGAAAGCTCACTTCAAAACAATGGAATGTGTTTTCTGTGTACACAGAAGTGCACTGGGTTCCATGGGGACACAAAAGCTAAATAGATACCACGCTTTGCCAAAAAGAAACACACATAATATAGCACAAAAGAGGAGTGTGTACATGAAAATACGTACGTAATGGTGCTTTACAAAGGGCAGAATTAGAAGCCATAAGCCGAGATGGAGGCTTTAAAGGTTTGAGTTGGAAACAAGAACAGAAGTTTTCAGATTTGAAGATTGTTGAGCTTTAGAGTAGGTTACCAAAGAACGTGGTAGTGTTTCTGAAAGGTCTTTTCTGTCTGATGGGGATTGAATACGGTCGAAGAGAAGAACGGGGGCCCCGCGCCTCCCAAGTTCCTCCCAATCAAACATACTCATTGGAATGACCACATCACACCAGTACGTAAAACAGGAGGACCAAAGTTTTCGCAGACACATTTCTACTCCCTGGTTTACAGCATCAGCAGTAGCAAAAGCAACCTTGGTCTGCTGGGCCAGGGTTGTTCAAGGTCGTCCAGTTAATTTGGAAAGTCTCCAAGCTGTGTGTGCGTGTGTGCGCATGTGTGCGTGTGTGATTAGAGAGAGAGAGAGAGAGAGAGAGTGAGAGAGGGAGGCGGTTGGTTAGTGTGTTTCAGTCCGTCTCAGTCTGAAAACTACTGATTTCAAATAGCTCTTGTCTGGACTGGGGGTTATGGCTATCCTATTTCTTAGTCTCCAAACTTAGATAAACCACATACCTAAAATGCCATCAAGTAGAAAGGCCCTCAAAACTTAGTGAATAAATAAAACTTTATTCCCTTGCATTCCATTAATTAAGATCCCTAATGAATAAAAACTTCAAGAAGCATAGCTTACACATTCTACATTAAAAATTATTATGCAACTTGGATCCCTTGTGAAAACCATTATTTTTTCCTTCAGTTTATCTCATTTAGCTTAAAGGACATTTTTACATCATGTTTCAGCTTATGAAATGGACAACTTCTAGAATCAAGAAGCCAACAGTTGGGCTTCCCTGGTGGCGCAGTGGTTGAGAGTCCGCCTGCCGATGCAGGGGACACGGGTTCGTGCCCCGGTCTGGGAGGATCCCACATGCCGCGGAGCGGCTGAGCCCGTGAGCCATGGCCGCTGAGCCTGCACGTCCGGGGCCTGTGCTCCGCAACAGGAGAGGCCACAGCAGTGAGAGGCCCGCGTACCGCAAAAATAAATAAATAAATAAAACAAGCCAACAATCCTCTTCTGAGCTGTTGTAGTGACGTTAGCCTGTGCTTTGGATGCCGTCGAGCTGGCAGAATTCTGCCCGGGCCCCCATGCCTCGCTCTGGGCCCGGGAAGCTGACTGTACACGCGTGAGGTCTGACTCAGGGCGTGAAAGGGGATGCATGGCCGTGACCTTCAGCTGTGCTGACAGGTCAGGTGACAGGAAGGGTTGGACTAGAGATGCACAGGGGCTGCGTGCGGACACGGGACACCCTCCTCCACCACAAGCCCAGACAGCGGGCTTTCCCCTGGAGACGATGCAACAGACGTGCTGGGACCACCTTCTGTGCTTGGGGCATCCTTCCTGCACTGCAGACACAGCTCTCGGGAGTCGGGTCGGGACCAGACTGTCACCTTCCAAGCCAGGCGCCGCCGTGGGGCCCCAGACGCCACAGAGCTGTTCCTCGACTGCACAGTGATCTGGTGTTGGGTGGTTTATATCAAATCTGTGTTACTTAAGTCCACGTATAAATTATATATATATATATATATATATATTTTTTTTTATATATAAAAGTCAAAATCAGAGCTCAGCTCCCACTGAATTTCCATGTGCTGGCCCTGCATGGGCCAACATGGTAGCCCCTGGCCACACGGGGTTGTTTAAATATATATTTGTTGAGTTTGAATTTAACTTAAATTAATTAAAATCACATAGTGTTGAAACTCCACACCCTCAGGCCCAGCAGCCTTTGCACCACAGCCCCTCCTCCCGACGTGCGGTCCCCTCATCTCTCAGGTCTCTGCCCAGAGGCCACCTTCTCGGCGAGCCTGGCCCAACTGCACCTGAAGGGACCCCTGTCCTGGCCCCTGGCCCCTCACAGCACTGGCCACCAGCTGACATCACTGATTAAAGCTATTTTCCGTGTGCTTCTCTTCCGGCCCCTTCGCGGTGGCGTCCCCGCCTCCTGGGCTCATCCTTCTGGTCCGAACAGCGGTGAAGTGAATAAAGAAGCTGCATTTGTTCGTGTCCCACAGGCCTGTCAGGACTGTGACCATCAGAACATCTGCCCGTGATCTGGTAAAGACTTGTCCTGTGTCGTCCTCTCCAAAGTTTTGGCATCTTGAAGTTGGAGGAAGATATCTCGAAAAGCCAATATTTGACCCAGTAAATGCCGCCGGATGGAGCTCCCCAGGCCTGCGTCCCAGGCCTCCGTGTACCGCGTGAGAGCCACGCGGCTGCAGTGAATCGGCCGCCCCTTCCCCGGCCCCGGCCTGCCCCCGAGGGTTGCTCTGCCTCAGACGACGGACGTGATGCGTGGGTCTCTCCCATGTGGCTCATCTCGGGCTAAGGAAGGCTTTCAGGCCAGGCCGGGAGCTGAGATCGGAAACACGTTAGAAGCGCACGGCTCAGAGGGGAGCCTGGCGGGTTCCTGAAGTGACCCTGTGCTGGGGCGCATCCTTCCCGGCCCGGGGACAGCAGGGGCTGGAGGGGACCCTGTGTCCTGCTGCACGGGATCAGCTGATTTACACAGACAGGAGCAAATCCCAGCCCAGTAAGCCAGCTCCTCTGGGGAGAAGTAGGTCCAGCCGCTCCAAGTGCGGGCAGGCGTGGGGATGAGACCGCAGCCTGGAAACAGGCACAGAAGCAACAACACACAGCTCAGAAAAAAGGTCTGGGAACTGCATACACTTCACCCACATCATCTCCCCCCACGACGCGCACCGGTGAGAACAAAGCAACTACCTCTAATCACCCAGAAACCACTGTTAAAACTGTGAAAATAGAGGGGAGTAGTCTGAAATCCCCGCCAAAGTGAAAACAAGACAAACAGCAACACTGTTAAGTAAGTTGGAACTAGAAAATGTGACAGTAAGTCTAGAGAGGTGACAAACCTTGACTCTTCCAGCCAGGTCACCCGTCTGTTCCACCCTCACCTTCGAAATTCCCCTCTCGTTCACACTGAACCTGGGGGGTGAGTGTGAAGGGGTCCTGGGAGTCTCCAGCTCTGCTCCCCACTGCTCAGATGGGGGACAGGGAGCTTGAGGAGGAAGGGCTGCCAGGGCCCCGGTGCTGACCATGGGAGAAGGGCTGTGACCAGGATTCACCCTCTCAGGCGGCCGAGGCTGACGCCCCCCCGGCAGAAGCTGTAGCGTAAGCAGTGCCTGGGCAAGTGGGACGGCCTCTCCTACCACAGAGGGAAAGGGTCCGCAACGTCTCAAAGAGGGTCGGGGGTATTTGCAGAAGGACCAAACTCACCTTGCTCCGTCTGGTCTTGGGAACAGGGCTGCAGGAGTTACGTGTCTTCAGAGGGTCCGAGTCCGTGGATCGCTGAGGGGGTCGGTCTGTCCTCTGGTCCTTCCCTCCCCCATCTCTGCACAACCTCATGCCTGGGTGTCCCTGACCCTCCCACCTTCCTACCCACTCGGTCCCCTCACGCTGCCCAGGACGCTTCCTATGAACCCAGTCCAAGATGTTCCTAATTTCCAAACCTTTTCTCCGCATCAGAATGGACTTAAACTCCGCCAGTCAGGACCCTCGTAGGTGACAGGCCAACGAAGCTGGCAATTCCAGCAGACATTTCAACACCTGGTGCTATAACGAGCCCTCAAACCTCAGCAAACCAGCGTAGAGGAGGAAGGTTCCGAACAGCAACAGCAGCTCCAAGTGGCTGTCAGGCAGCAGCCGTGGTGGATGCAGAGCTGGACGCCCGGCTGGGGCTAGTCTAGAACGGGCCGTGGCGGCGAGGATGGGCAGGTCTGGCTGCTGTGGAAGGAGGCCGTGCTGGCCCAGCATCCTGGGATGGCGTCCCGCCCTGTCACCTAGCAACAAGGTGATGTGGAGGAAACACCAGCCTCCCTGGGGCTCCGTGTTGTCACCTTCGGAAGGACAGTAGGTGACACCTCCTTCTCACATGCCTGTGGGCATGAAATGAGGACTGACAGCCGCAGGCCACGAGACTGACCACCGGGGCTGTTATTCTGTGTTCACTCGATGGGGTGTGTGCAATGATCACCACTTTTGCTTCTTTCCTGTAGTTGCTGCGGCTGTTAAAATGCCATCATCTTCTCATTAGGATCTAATATATCATCACATTTCTGTAGTTACAAGTCAAAAGTGAATGTTGATATTTATTTCTGTAATCAAAAAGGAAACACCTATTAATGCCGTAAGAAGCTGTGGCCTTTGGTGATTTGAAACCCACGAGGGTGGACTCTTAGACCACGTCTTCTCTGACCTGGTAAATCTAGAGCAGTTTCTGCTTTGAAGAAGTGTCTCTTCTTTCTGTATTTGTATTCTTGTATTTTATTCATTTATTTTTTTTAGTCAGTTTTCTATTTGCTAGCCTACGGCCTATTTTAATGGATAGAGAGAACAGTAGTAACACAATCAGGCTTAGGACTAGACACTGAAAGAATTAAAAGGTGCGTCAGACATATTTTTTAGAGACAAAATACTAAATGAAGCCAGTGCTTGTATTTATAAAGTTATAATCCACAGAGTTCTAACCACAGCAAATTCTGGTCGTGAAGATGGAGAGAAAATACCATACATGGCTCCATTTTTTTAAAGAAATGTTTTTGGTTTTCTAATTGTAGCTACTGAGCCTAAATTGTTTATAACAATCTGATTCAAAGGAGATAAAATTCAGACCTACGACGTTTTACAGCACTCACACAGGAATCCAAAAATGCATGTAATTACAGTAAAAACAAGGTTCTTATTTGATGAGGAAACACTGGGGAGACCCTGAGCCACTGAACCGCCTGTGCTTCTGGGCACAGGTTCCTCCCCTCGGAGGGGCGGGCGGAGTCTCCTCCAAGTTCCACCCAGGTGCGGCCATCCTGTGAGCCCCTCCCAAAGGCAGACCCCTGGGCCGGCCCCCACCAGCAGGTGCCTTTCCCTCCTGTTACCGCACAGCTTTGCCAGAGAAGAGGCTCGAGATAGAAAACCAACAAAGGACACTGAGATACCTTGGCCTTCTCCTTAAACCTCTGTCTGAGTAGCTGTGTTCTTTTATTTAGAATGTGGGCCTGAACTTTAAAATAACTTCCTGGTAAAATGCCTTTTCTCATCACAAGTGCACTCTCCCTGTTTCCTGGATCACCGATCACATGAAGAACTCCTCCACTGACTCCTGAATCTCTTTGGGTTAGCAATTGAGTTTGTGGACTGTCGGTTCTATGTTGCTAATGCCTGGCTGGCCCAGAAAACTCTGGCCTGTTTCCCGCAGCCCACCTCCACACACGGTCCATTTGATTTTGAGCCTCAGCAAAGACGTAGCTAGAAGGGTAAACTGCCTGAAAGCGCAAGATCAGAGATGGAATTCCGAAAGCTCGCGGTGAATGATTTTGAATTCTGGAGGCTGAAGCTTGGAAGCTGCTTGCTGACAGGCTGCCTGATGGATCCCTTCCATCCGCCCACATCATTAAGGCTTGACTTTATCGCACATGCGTTTTGAAAGAGTTAAATACCAATAACTTGAAAACGTCCATTAACCCGCCAGGATTTTCAGCCTCTCATGCAGTCTCTCCAGACACCCCCAGTCTCACTTCTGGGGTCCGGCAGCCTCGGGGGGCATGGAGGCTGGTGACCAGGAGGGAGAGCTGAGCCTTGCTCCGTCGACGCTAACCCAGTGTCCCTTGATGCCCCAGATTTCTCCTACAAGTACGCAAAGTCCTCCACGTCTGCTGTGTGGGTCCGGCCTCCCCGGAGACCTGCCACCAGGCGTGCAGGGCTCCTTCACTGTGCGGGTCTTTATGTGGCACAGAATTCTCGTGGTTCCAGTGAGGGCTCAGGCCTGGCTCGGGCCGCCAGCGTCACCCAGCCAGTAACAGCAAAGGCCCAGCCTGGACCAGGAGGTATAAGTTCCCCCGTCACTGTCACCCTGATGTGGCTACGCAGCAAGGGGCGGCCTGCAGGGTCCAGGTCTTCAGAAGGGAAAGGACCCCCCAGCTTGTTCACAGGCTCCCTCGCCTGTGTGGCTGGGAGGCCGTGTGAAGAAGCGTGTCCACCTTCCTTTAATCTCCTTGTAAAGCGATAAGGTCGCCTAGCAAGGATTGGAGACATGAACAGGTGTATGATGATTGGAAAGCTGAGCCATGTCCCTTTTCTGTGTGACACTGAGGGGAAACCACTTCCTCTTTGGGGCAAATGAGTTGAAGCTCATCCTGAGATTCTGAATTTGGAGAATTAATGAAAATCATGCATATGACAAGTGTGGTAGGAAGGTGGGGAGCTTCATAAACTGTGGGCCTCGTCAGCATCAGGCTCCCGTGCAGCCTTCACTCTGGTTTAGATGCCGGGGGTGCAGGGCATAGCCTCTCTGCCCTGGTCTCTCCTTTCACTGACCCTCTCCTACTCCAAGCTCTTCACGTGACGGGAGAGAGTGAGAAGGAAACCAGGATGATGCCACCTCTTACTTGACTCGGCTTCTGCCTAGAATCAACTTTCAAAATGCTTCCAGGGGTTTCACGTGGTGCCTTGTTTTCAACCACAACATGTAGGTTCATCTGGTGGTTGGTTCTTGGTGGGTGCAGTGGTGCTGGTTCCCCCAAAACGCCAGTTTCGTGCAGAGGTAACGCAGCCTGGTTATCTAGAGGCCGCTTCTCTGATCAGCCCACGAATATAAAGACAAAAGTGCATAAATTGAGAGGAGAATATAAGTCACACTTTCAAGGGCTCCTGAAGGCAGGGGTGCCTTTGAGTCTTGAGAGCTTAGCCCTGAGCTGTGTCGGGCGTGCATGTTGGGTGAACACTTCCCTGGGATTTCTGATGCGTTCGCTGGTTTTGTTTTCCTCCCTCTTGACGCTCTTTGGGAAAACGCATATCCTTATTCTAAGGAGATTGATTCCTAGGAATTATCCAGAAGAGATACAATATTTGTTTGGTGCAATTAGTGGTGCTCTCTGACTAATACACGGCAAATTTGATTTGCTGAGGTTTGGAGAGATGTGTTAGATTTCAAAACTGTGCTGGTTCTGTGTGTGGGTTGCAAGGATGCTGTTCTCTGTTATTGATGCGCCGATGTCCAAACCCGGTTCACCAACAAAAGCCTGTTCGAGGAGACAGCACAAAATCCATAAAGAAAACACTCGGGGTCCCTGAGTCAGCTCTGAGTCAGCTGGCATCTTCTACGAATCAATACGCCTCATTTCCTCATTAATAAGCTTTAAAAAAAGTTCTTCTTACTCTGGTTGATTTAATCATAGAAACAAAGAGTATATTTGAAAATGGCAGGCAGTTAACCAAATCCAAACTAAAGTAGGGGAGGGGTCCATCTGAGAATCCATTTAGTATTATCTATATTTTGCAATATACGTGGTAGCGGTCACGTAGCATAAGGGAGAGAGATCGTCCCAGCTATGCCTTTAGTGTTGAACGGAATACATTTCAGATGAAACACGGGGGTTTCCTGTCATTTTTAACTTGGCCTTTTTTTTACTGAGTTTTCCTAAATATTTTTTGAGATTGGATATGACACTTGTTCACATGTTGTTTCCGCCAGCTCACCACAGTTTTCCCGAGGCTGTGGGGTAGTGTGTCACAGTGGCACCGAGTCATCAGAGTCCTGCTTTTCGTGGGCATCTGGTCGCTGCGTACTTTCCCCACCCACCCTCTCCAACCTGCTGAGATACCTATAAAGAATCACAGCACATCAGAGTTCCCTTCTAAGCTTTTGCTGGGGCATTCCTCTTGCTTCACAGTGTATCTTGATAAGTTGTCGCTAAGGTAGAAAATTCAAAACCACTCCCAGCCCCAACGTGTGCTCCTGATACTGGCCGCCCAGAGTCAGTGTCGGCGCGTCCCTGCAGGACCCTCCAGAACCTCGGGCTTTCTTCTGTGCTGCCCGGGCATCACTGTGAAAACAGCTTAAAAGCGATTGGTGTGCACATCTGCTTCCAAGTCGGCGACGAGTTCACGAACTCTTAGAAAACCTAGTCATACGATGAGCGTAATTATTATGCATCTGGTTGGGCTGTCAATAAAGAAGGCCAATAAAAGAAGTGATGCTGAAAATTTAGAAGTAACGGAAAAGTAATATTTTAAAATTATACTTATCCTATAGAGTGGTTGCTTTGAATATTAATTCAGGAAATTCGTCGTTTGCAGCAGGTGTTTTAATGGGCTACCGTGCTGTAAGCTCACCGCGTTTTCTTTCTGCTGCCACTGTCCTTGGACCTGCAGGTGGGCCCCCGGGTCCTGTGACGTCACGGGCTGGGCGTAACACGTGCCCTGAGCTCGCCGTCCGCACTGTTGCAGCTACAAGTTCTAGCCACTTTTTCCTCTTCTTTTCTTCTTTGTCCTTTTTTTTTTTTCATTTTCTTTGCAGAAGGCCATCAGCTGAACTGTCACAGCGCTCGCATAATGCAGGACGCGGAGAAGGATGACAACAATAACGACGAGTACGACAACTACGATGAGCTGGTGGCCAAGTCCCTGCTGAACCTGGGCAAGATCGCCGAGGACGCGGCGTACCGGGCGCGGACCGAGTCAGAGATGAACAGCAACACGTCCCACAGCCTGGAGGACGACAGCGACAAGAACGAGACCCCCGGCCGGAAGGGCGAGCTCAGCCTGGACCTGGACAGCGACGTGGTCAGGGAGACGGTGGACTCGCTGAAGCTGCTGGCCCAGGGCCACGGCGCGGTGCTGGGGGACCACGCGGGCGAGCGTGGCTACGCGGACGCGCTGGCGCCGCCCGAGAGCAGGAGCCTGAACTACACGACACTGGGCAAGGCCGCCAACAACGGGCTGGCGGAGAAGCTGGTGGAGGAGAGCGACGAGGAGGTGTGTCTGAGCAGCCTGGAGTGCCTGCGCAACCAGTGCTTCGACCTGGCTCGCAAGCTGAGCGAGGGCAGCCCCCAGGAGCGGCCTCCGCAGCCCGGTGCCGGCCCCCGCCCACACGGCCGCCAGGACGACGACTTCCCAGGGAGGACGCCCGACCGCAGCTACTCGGACATGATGAACCTGATGAGGCTGGAGGAGCAGCTGAGCCCCAGACCCAGAACTTTCTCCAGCTGCGTCAAGGAGGATGGGTACCGCGAGCGGGAGGACGACGCCACCTCCGTGAACTCGGACAGGTCGGAGGAGGTGTTCGACATGACCAAGGGCAACCTGACCCTCCTGGAGAAAGCCATCGCCCTGGAAACCGAGCGGGCCAAGGCCATGAGGGAGAAGATGGCAGTGGAGGCGGGAAGGAGGGACAGTCTGAGGTCCTATGAGGACCAGTCACCGCGACCGCTCCCCGGGGAGGAGAGGAAGCCTAAGTCCGGTGACAGCCATGTCAAAAAGCCATACTATGGTAAAGGTAATATTTCTACCTAACGTAAGTTGCCTCATGAAAGCGTGCGCTAGGGTAAAGCTGTCAGGGGTATTAGAGGCTACGATGCAGGGGGCGCATCCCACTCCATTACATCACGCACGCATGTTTCTTAGAGTTGATTCCAGAGTTATATTTTGTGATTACGTCTCTGAAGAGCAAATGAAATATCTGTCTGAGAAATACACAAAGCAGCTGGATAACATGACGTTTCAGTGGAAAACGCATGCCTTGGAAAGATAGGGTCAGAGCACAAGCCCATCATGTGAGGGAAAACATTAGGGTGAGCCTGTGTTCTTACAGATGACCTGCAATCTATGTGGAGTGGCGGGGGTTTATGTGACAAAAAGTCCATCAGGGATGAAGCACGTATTGGGTCAATTGCATTGAGTAGGTGGCATCGTGATTTATAAAATGATCATCAAATGTCAGTTATCGATGAAACCTCCCCCACAGAAAACACCCCTGACAGAAATTGAACCGTAACAGGATGACTGATAGCGTAAGACAAGGGCAGCGACTGCACGTCCATTACCTTAAGGTAGTGAGGAATGGGAACCGTTTGCCACGCACGGCCTGGTGTGTCCCAGGCGCAGATCAATCACCATCCCTTTCGTATATTCACCCCCTCACTGTTCCATTCCATCATGGAAACAGTTATGGTGCTTGCTTTATTGGGAGACACTCAAAACCATGCACTGTGATAGTTCCAACCAGGTTTCCACCTGTGAATTTTGTGGGCACGTGTTTGCATAGATCTGTAAATTCAACCATATCCATACGGAGTCACTACACCTAATATGTATATTTCCACCCTGAATGATTGACTTCATGCTTCCAGTAACAGCTGCATCCACTTTCAGTATGAGGTGGATGATAATTTGACCTCGTGTAGGACCTTGTGAATATTTCAATTACAAGACTCTCAGAACTAAGTGAGAAGCACCTTCAAGGGTGAAATTGGTGATTCCCTAAATTCTTCCGTATTAGTACCAAAATGTTTTTCTGTTTTGTATATTGTTCCATTTCTGATGAATATTGAGTTTCCTTAGAATGAGGTTCAAGAATCTGGTTTGAGAATCCGTTGCTACGGAAACATCAAAGGATCAGAACCTCCTTCTTCTGCGGTTACACAGGTGTGTATTCTCCTCTCCATGTGTGCACGTACCTCCAGGGGCACCTTGGGCTTCGCTTTAACCAAACCCCAGGTGGAGATGAACCTTAGCCAGAGGCCCGTCGGGTTCTGGATGTGGCCGGTGCTTGGGTGCTGACCATCGTTTCAGTAAAGCAGGTGCAGGCCAGACTGAGGAAGGGTCATGTGTTAAAGGCCACAGAGTGAGGCATCAAGCTTGCTTTGGGTGTTGCCGAGACCAGGAGACGCAGCTTGTGTGTCTATAACTAGAGTGCAATCTCTTAGAAATCTTTAGTTGGATATTGGAGACTCACGTAGGAACTAGACACTTTTAGGAAGAAATAGTGTCCTTTCTCATGGGCTGGCTCAGGTGGACAAATGTGGTAGCGTTCTGTTTGGGATTCTGCAGAGTGCGTTTCAGGGCTGAGTCTGGGCAGGAGAAAGCAGCGCTTTACTTACTGAGGAAGCACGTGGGCTCACGTGGACCCGACGCTGCCGTGCCTTCTTTGGTCTCTGTGGTTCCTTTCAACCCACCAGCTTGCTGTAGATTTTGACCCATTTTGTTTTGTTATTCTTGTTATTTTCTTTTATTCTGTTTTTGGCAAGAAGTGGAATTCAAATCACTTGCTTCCCCTAAATAAATGGGGACAGCATGGAAACAAACAGTAAAACCCCCAAACCAGGATGTGCTTCTTTCCCCCGAAATGGGGGAAGGGTTGGGGATTCGGACTTTCCAGATGAGTCGGAAAGCAATGATTTCTGCCTCTCCCCAGTCTTTCCAGATCTTCCTCCTCTGATCAAAGTGAGTCGCCGTTTCTTATCAGTGTGGTCCACATCACTTCCAAATTTCTTTTGAAGACGTCCGTAGTTATATTCAAAACCAAATAAATAAAGCCAAGCAAGGACACCAAAATGGGGCAAAGAGATGAATGCCCTCCTTATTAAAAAAAAAAAGCTATGTGCTCTCTTACCAACACGGGCACATAGCACATCACCAATCTATTGTCAGCTTCTCTGGTATTTTATTAAACATGGAGAGAACACTCACACCAATTCTCATTCATGCACAATCTTCTCAAAATGATTTAAATTATAAATGAGTGACCTTTCCAAAAGCTTGAGCTGAAACAAAAGAAGTTCATCACAGGGACCTCCCTGGCGGTCCAGTGGTTAAGAATCTGAGCTTCCAGTGCAGGGGCTGCAGGTTCAATCCCTGGTCGGGGAACAAAGATCCCACATGCTGCGTGGAGCGACCCAAAGATATTTAAAAAAAACAAGTTCATCACACAACGTCCTCTGTCTTTCTTCTCCTCAAGCAGCTGCCGGAAAGGGAGGAAGGGCACAGCCTAAACACAGCACACAGTTTTTTCTAGACATCGTTGCAGGGTTTTTGGTTGAATCATTGGCCTGTTTGCTTGCTTGGTTGTTTAACGTTTGTTCCAAGATTTGCTTTCAAGATGAACTGGGATTGCAAGAAGGGAGAAAGCAAGGGGGTTGTGGGTGTTGGTGAAGGCAGAGGAGACACACCTCCACCAGGACGCAGGCATCGAGAGGAGAGTACACACTTGGTGTTTCCAAAACTGCAGTAGACGGAGCCACACGGTGTTTGCACAAATTTGCACTTAACTTCAGAACACTTTCGAAATCGTGAAATAATATAATTTGTTAGGAAACTGTAAACATACTCGTGAAAAAGAGTCACTTAATGATCACTAGTATAGCTTACGCTTTATCCTTTAAAAGTCCTTTATATCTAGTCTGTGGTTTTAAATTATATCTCTAGTTTATGACCTTAGCTAATATTTTCCTTGGAACTGTTACTGCGCACTTACTATTTTACATTTGCCTTCATTCAGTTGTACCGCTATTATTATGAAATTACTCAAAAGGCAATAAGATGCTGAGCTTTTTGTTTGCACGTGTAAGAGAAGCTCCAATAAGATATTTAGAAGTGAAGTCACCACAGCATAGGTTTAGATTTGTCTTCAGAGACGATTATCTATAAATAATGGTGGGAAGCAGCCCATTGTTATATCTAGGACACTACCCTCAACGCCATCACCGGTTTAAGAGGTTCCAGGACCTTAAAGACACATTTCAGAGAATAGAGTGTTAGCTAAAAATAAAAGGAGGGGTTTTTATATAAACATAAAAGTCTCTATATATGCCTGTGGGTCCTTTATGTGTTTCAAGTTCACATGAATGACTTGAGAAAAAAGCCCATAAAAGTTCCAAAATTTTTAAACCAATCTTTTTTCTTGATATAAAATGAATTCTTTGGCAAAAGTAAAACATCTGTTTTCCAGTGATCATGACTGGCCTGATTGATGAGATATCACTCTAAAAATATTAAAGCCTTAAAGAAAATTTAACTATAGCATCCCTGGGCCAAACTCCCAGGAACTGCCATCTATCGATCACCTGTGCACCTGGTTTTGAAAACTGGCTCAAAACTAGTGTTGCACACGCTCCTGTGGCTATTTGGTCGGGGTTTTGGGAGTTATTTGCTGCACATTTATGAACTGTGGTCAGCTCTGGATGTGGAAATAATTTTGTTAGCAAGGCCGTTGCCTTTCTGGCATCTGCCATTTGAGTTTTGACCAAATGTCTGCTCTGCTCCTCCCCGACTGGTACTGCAGAGCCCACGGGCTGCCTAGAAGCATCACCTCTTAGTTTTGTGCATGCACGCACAGCTGTCAGAGCCTGCCTCTGGTTCCAAGTACAGACGAGGAGATCAAAACAAATTATTGCTCCAGCAGCTTCTGAAACAGTTTTGATTGCCCATCACCTCTGTCAGGTGGGATTTCCACCATTCCGGCCATTTGCTTGCAGTGCCTTCTGAGAGTTCAGCTGGTCTTGAGAAAAGCGCTGAATTGGCGTGCTAAGGACAGTGTTGCAGGACAAGAAGTGTCAGCACCAGTAAAACTGTGCAACTAGTAGCACATGCAATCAGAGCGCTCAGTAAGAAAGAAGCTCTGCTCAACAGCTTAAGTGGCATTACGTTTCCTGGTTGGATGTCACAAAGCAGTTGCTGAAGGATCACGGAAACATTTTGTTCTCTGAGAAGGTCACTGTCTCATCATTATTTATGTTGATTTCTTTGAGCAACGGCTTATCATGTAACACACGGGAAACAATTAATCAAGAGTTCAGGTAGGGAGAGCCTTTTTTTCTTTAGTGTCGAAAGTAAAATATGTTATGATTCATGATTACACCCTTTAAGGTTAAAAATTCACCCCAAACCAAAGAACTACCCACGGATGTCACAGTCTGTCCCCGACACCTGCTTTGTTTCTTTATTGATCAAGGTCTCTTCGGTTGTTAATTTTTCACATTTGTCTTCAGCTGGTAAAAAATTCATTCTATTGACACCTGTTGTCGCTTTTAGATCCCTCGAGAGCAGAAAAGAAAGAGAGCAAGTGCCCCACCCCCGGGTGCGATGGAACGGGCCACGTAACCGGGCTTTATCCGCATCACCGCAGTCTGTCCGGATGCCCGCACAAAGATAGGGTCCCTCCAGAAAGTAAGTCCGTGTTTCACCAGCGCCCTGGAGCGCGCACACCTGTGACTCATTTCTGCATCCTCGCCTCTGTCATTTCCATCTCTGGTCAGTGCAACCTGACTTAGGTGTCCCCTCCTTGTCCGGGAGGGCAGCTCAGCCAGGACCAGGGCTCTACCCCGCCCCGCAGCCTCCAGCATTTCCTCGGCGTGGTCCCCGTAGACCTGCCCCAGGACCCGGGCTCACCATCCGGTGTTGCTTCCTGCAGCTTGGGCCCCGAGCAGCCGGCCGGGGCTCTGGTCCTTACTTCATTTCTAACTTGCTCTGTGACCCCCAAGCCAGTCACTTCTCTCCTTTTCTCCTCACAAATTGTAGAACTGAATTTAGATAGTCTCTGAGCCATCCATGCAGCACTACACGGCTATGAATCCCTGAGGCAAATGGCCTCGAGATGTCTTTTGCCCACAGTTATCTGAATTTCTCCACTTCCACGAACCAGTACTTACGTGTTACTGCATTTTACTTGTAAAATCTTTTTCATGTTGTCCCGACATTTCTACACAGTAAAATCTTAAGTAAGAGGGTTTAACTTGGGTGGGTTCGGACCTTACACACCCGTTTTAATTAGTTAAGTTCTGAGAATATGCACTTGACCTATGGAGACGACTAAATTTCTTTTAGAACTGAAATGATGAGCCCTTTTTTTTTGTTTATCTTTCTCTCGGCATATAAGGTATGCCAACTATTTAGGTAAAGTTAGGATTGATGGCTCAGAAAAAAGGCACATTTTCAGAAATGGCTCTGTGTCAGATCCTGACTTCAAGTCTCAGGTGGTAGGGATTTTCCTCATTCCGTGAGACATGGTTTCTACGGGGCGGGGGGGAAATGTCATAGCTCAGCTTCTTTGTGACAATGACCAGCTGAGTGGTGATGTTGCTTCCCCATCACAATGGTCAGCTTTGGAAGTACAGAGAAAAGCTCGTAGCTTAGAAAGCAGGTTTAGCAGAGTGTTTTCAGGTGACATATTTGTAGAGGCTACTGTGGCTCCGGGTTTGCAAGTGGCCCCTGGCAACAGTAAAGCCGTGTTTCTCAGAACCGCCTTGTGGGCAAAGGCGCAGTGCGCAGTGTTGCGGCCACAGCGGATTGGAGAGGGGCCGCGCCCGTGTGTTACATGAGCAGGGGTAGCTCGCTTCACCCACAGCAGCTTCTGCCCCAGCACCCCCTGCGGCCGGGCACCCCGCTGGCTGGCACCCATCTAATCCCAATAAACCCTGCAGGGGGTATTGGCCCTGTTGTCAGATGAGGGACATGAAGGCCAGATGGTCACCGCCTCTCCCGGGAATCAGCACAGCACCCAGCGCCCTGAAGATGCTCAGAGCTTTCTGAGCTGGTCCGAGCAGAGAACTGAGCTCAGACCTAAACCCGCCTCTGTCCCAACCCTGAGCTCCTCTGTCTCCACGGAGACCTGGGTTTGACGTTTCGAGTTCAGTCTTAACAAGCTGTGTGTCGCGGGGCGGGTGACACGCTCTGTACTTCCTGTCCTCATCTACAAAGAGGGCATTAGGACCAAGCAGTAATGTTTGAAGAAGAAAGAGCTTCTCTGTGCACTTTTTCTTTGAGACATCAAAGTAGAACATCAGTGCCTTCTCATCTGAACAATCCTCCTGACTCCATGTTTTCACAAGAAACGTCTAAATGCAGTCAGACGAGGCCTGTGTCCTGACAAGCTGCACCCCGAACCTGCTCACACAGACCCGGTCAGATCACACCTCGCCTCACCTTTGCTCACGTGACGTGGGGACTCAGCTCTGACACCAGTGTTACAAACACCTCCCAGAGCATCCACAGAAAATCGTTTCTAAAGATTTACTCATACGCAATTTTTTTATAGGACCATGAAAATGTAAAAGAATTAAAGGACTCCATAGGAGATATGTCTCTCTTTTTCTACTTTTTATTTTTTAGCTTTTTCTGGGCTACTGTCCCCTACTTACATTTCTGTTCACTTGAATTCCACAAAGTAGCCTGCACCCAGTTTGAAACATACTGTGTTAGATACACAGAGGACACACCATGGATGAGACACAGCTCTGGCCTCCCCCTGGAACTCCCGACCCAGCCGAGGAGGGGGCATGAGACAGCATGGCCACAGCGTAACCGAGCTCCAGCCCCTGCTGTGGGCATCAGGGACCGTGGCCTCCCACAGACTTCACTGGGGCGACGCTTGTGCCGGTCCTGCGTGAGAGAGAAAACCCACGGCATTTTCTAAAAGCCGTCGTAACGGTCCACGCGGGAGACCAGGGCAGAAAGGAGGCAGTGGCAGAGGGACAGGTTCAAGGAACACTCCAGAGACAGGCTGGCAGGACAGGCCATGAGAAGGAGAAAGGGAGGGAGATTGAGAAGACGTCTAGGTGTCTCCCTGGTCCATGGCAAGGGCGATAAACCGGGCATCAAGCCAGGGCCACGTCCAATAGGGGAACGAACGCTTGGATTTTTCCGTCTGAAGCTGGAAGTTGTGTGTGAGATTCCCGCAGGGTGCTGGAGGGCCGGCCTGGACGCCTGGAGGAGGCCAGGCATACAGGTGGCTCCGTCTGTCCTCCGCAGTGTTAGTAGAAACGGGATGAAACTGCCTAGAGAGGAGACCTGGACGGAGGCTGAGCAGCAGCCCAGGCTGGGGAAGGTGCAGAGGGCGGCGGGTTTGCCGGGCAAAGCTGACAGCTGACACCTGAGAGAGAGGCGCGAGCCGCAGAGGAAGCTGGAAGCATGTAGGCACAGAGCAGCACAGATCCCGTCCCAGGGCCGGCCAGGGTGAGGACCGAGTAGGAGTCGGCAGGACAGGGCGGTCCACACCGCAGGCGAGCACGGAAGGCGCGTGCCATCCCCGGGGGAGTCTTAATAGTTGAAGAGTTTGGCATAAAAGGAAAGGAACGATGTATGTTAATTTGAGGGGAGGGCTGTGTGGTGTGATAAGAAGATGATAGGGTGTCAGGAAAGGATGGGGAAGGAAGGGTCATTCCCTGAAGGAAGAGGGTGGGCAGGTCAGAGCGCAGACTGAGGAGGGGAGGGAGGGTCCCCCGGAGAGGAGACCCCAAGCCCGCTCCAGCCGGGTCCCAGCACAGAGCGAGCCCCGGATCAGCTCTCCACAGATGGGGCATCGACCACCTGCACGGACGATGCAGCTGTGACCGCTGAAAAGATGAAACCAAAATGGACCTGGCCAGGGCTGAGGAGAGCAGGTGTAAGGGCCACATGGGGAGGAAATAGGAGGGAGGTTTCAGGGGAAAGAGGGAGGTTGTTCTGGAGATGAGAGAAACTGTAGGAAATAACAATTACGTAACGAGCTCGGGCAGATCGTGGTCACCTGCTGCCAGGTGACCCTCGCCGCAGGGAAGGTCCAGCAGCCTCGCTACAGCTTGTGCTGTGGAGCTCGGAGACCGCTGGGCTGGGGCCCGTGCTGGGGGTCGGCTCTCTTGACCCAGCAGCACTGCTCACCCCCCAGCTGTCCCCACAGTCCAGAGCAGCGAGTGGTCGCTGAGGACCAGAAAGGGAAAGACAGGAGACAGTCCAGGCTCATGACCATGGCGGGGAAATTTGAATGCTGTCTCTGGGCAGTGGGCAGTAGCTTCCCTGCCCTACGGACCACGCCTTCCGTCTCCCACCGGGTCTTACATGGGGGCCTGCAGAGCACTTCCTCCCTCCCTCCCTCATAGAATAAATAAGAAGGTACCCAGTTCCTAGATGGAGAGTCATCATCTAATTATCTTCATTTAAAAATCAGGTTTGGGCTGTCTGTTTGCCCATGACCACCACAGCTTCCTAATACCGCGTGCTTCCAAAGCAGAGGCATGTGTTTAAAACCACCGGTCAACGTGCTGTTACATGGCTAATCACTGTTCCGCACTTACGGCTGGGAGTTCCACGGGGAGGCCCTTGCTTTCCTAGCCCACTGGGAGCAGTTCGTGCTCCCGCTTCCCGGGTCCATAGCTCCCGCCCAGCTCACCCCGCTTTGCATGCCAGTCAGAGTCAGGTGGAGACAACCTTCTTTTTCTTCCTACATGTGTTTCCCTGCCCATGCCCATCACAGACGTGTGTAGGACTGTTTGTTGTGAACTAACCCAGCCTTTGTTAAAATGATTGCATATTCTTGTGTTGGGACCATTTCTGTGTTTTAACGCTGGGCTGTTTTCTCTGCCTCTCCTTGTCAAGTTCTTGCCATGCATGAAAATGTTCTCAAGTGTCCTACTCCGGGCTGCACAGGGCGAGGGCATGTAAATAGCAACAGGAACTCGCACAGAAGGTAAGCAGAGCTCCTGCGTTCTGGGCTGCAGGGGGGCAGATCCCCGGCAGCCATGTTCCCGCGCCCTCCGGAGGGGCGCGGCCCCTGCACGACCTGCCCCAGGGGACAGGAGACCTGGGCACTTCTCTCAGGAAGCCAGGGGGCGGGGAGAGCCGAGCTGAGCTGGCCCGGGGCACGCAGCGAAGCCCAACGCTTAGATCCCTCGTTTGCAGACTGGAATTTCTCAGCTGTCTCCCCCCACCTTGCTGTGATGGGGTGACAGTCCCCTGGCAGGTGTCCTCCTTGAGGTCAGATCCCAGGTGGAACCATAACCGTCTGCAGCGACTCCAAGGAAGGCAGTAAGAGATCCGTTACCTTCCAGGGATCGAGGGGCCCTTCCTGTCTGCCTCAGACAGGTCGGCGACTAGAGCCCATGAGGCTGGGCCGTGTGTGACCCCAGCCGGCCGCCCCCGTGATCCCCGCTGAAACACTGGTCATCAGCGTGGGCATCACCAAAGTGCTGGCAGGGGTGCAAAGGTGCTGGTGGGAGAGCACACCGCAGGAGAGGGGGCTAAGCGGGCAGACCCGTCCCTCCTGGGCTATGGCTGCAGTCACACTTTTGCTCTGGACAAATTCTAGTTCCCTTTTCCTATCTTATTCTGACTTTCGCTAAGTTCCTTCTAATACTCAGTTCCTATCAGTTCCCTTTTTTTTCCAGTGGCCTGAAAGTGATTCTGTCAGATTTTTCTTTAACTGCCTATAGTTTCAGCTTCACAGAGTGGCAGAAAAGTATATCTAAACGGAGGAAACTCTTATAAGTTTCACCGTAATTTTTGCTTCTCCGGTAAATTTGGTTGCTTGTGTTAAATTTATAATGAACGAGGTCGCCAACCTGTGCCCTTCAGAGGTGCTCCTGGGCGTCCTGTGGAGAAGGGGGCATGACGGATGGGCTGGCGAGGTTCCTCCTGAGCCCTGTTCACGGGGTTTACAGCGTCAGCTCGTCCATCATACCTCCGCAGAATCGCACAGTTTCCAGACGTTGTGTGTGTGTGGATTAGCCTCTGCACTGTGTGCAGAGACACACACGGATACACGAAGAGCCGACACCCACACGGATACACAAACAGCAGACACCCACACGGATACACGAAGAGCAGACACCCACACGGATACACGAAGAGCAGACACCAGGGTTTCATGAAGAATCAGCTTAAACACCAAGGAGCACATATGTTGTCTCTTCCCGTAAATATTTAGTGGCAGAAAAGCATTTTCCTGCAGCCTCGAGATTACTCTGCTTTCCTTCCCTTCTGTGTCTCTTCCTGGGAAGGTTGTAGACCGGCTGGTCACGCTGCATCCCACGTGCTGTGGACAGCAGCTGCCAGAGAGCCCTGTTCTCGGGCATTTTAGAAACCCATCCTACCCAAGCGGTTAATTCCCCAGCTCCAGAAACCGCAAGCGTCCCAGGACGGCAGTGGTGTCTAAAATCTCATGTTCCCTTTAACGATACAGCCTTTGTGTTGCTGTCAATGGAAAGGACCGCGTGTCCTGCACACACGGCACGGCCATCGGCATGGTCTGCCGGAGGCCAGGGGCAAACACCGTGATGTCCCCTGACAGGCTTGGGAGCCTGGTGCCGTCCAAGGCAGAGGAGGGGGATGGCGATGGGGTTGCTGTCGGAGTGCCTCAGAGGACACACTCAGATCCCTCCTGTCATTGCAGCCTCTCTGGATGCCCTATTGCCGCAGCGGAGAAATTGGCAAAGGCCCAAGAAAAGCACCAGAGCTGTGACGTGTCCAAGTCCAACCAGGCCTCGGACCGAGTGCTAAGGTACCAGACACACATTCGGGGTCCGTCCACGGCCGTCCCCACGGGCCAGGCGCCCAGTTGCTCCATGAGGGGCGGCCGTCCTCAGTGGGAGTGGAGGGGAGCTGGTGCAGCTAGAAGACCTCGCCGGGGTCACGACCCTCCCCTGCGGCTCCATCCTGGAGGCTGTGCGGGGGCAGGGCTCGTCACCCCAGGGTCTCCCTGACCCCGTGTGACCGTTCGCACGAGAGAAGCAGACAGCTGTGTCTGGCTTTCTTTCTGGCCCTGACGCTTCACGATTCTGTAAAGGTTGGCTGAAAGGGAGGCTTAGAGAGTTCACGAGGTGCCCCAAGTAGCTTCACCTCGGTTTGGAGGCGAGGGCCCCGCTCCAGCCTGCGGGGTGGGCTTCATGTTCTCGAGGACGTCGGGGTAACAGCATCCCCACCCCCGCGCGCAGAGAAACCTCGTCCTCAGATGCTCCCGGCAGGTGGGCGGGATGGTGCCATTATCCCCCCTTGACAAGCGAGGAGACCAGGGCGCAGAGGGGTGAGAGGCCTTCCCGGAAACCTCTGGGTCCCGGGTGGCACAGCCGGGGACGCCGCAGACGCTGCCTGCTTGCCCCCTGGACAGTTAGGGTGATTATATCAGGAGGGCAGGTGGGAGAGGAGCTCTCTTCCCTCAGCGCTCATTTCCCGTGTCCCCTTCAAACCCTCATCCACATGCATCCTGCCTGTTTAGTCAGTTCACACCAGCCGCTTCCTCGTCTGCGTAAGAATCGTACCTGTCATCCTCATAGCTGCTGGTACCCACTGGGGGAGGCAGCACCTGTGCTGGGACTGGGCTCTGGCCCTGAGGCACTTCGTGCGATTCCAACTTTACTATTAAAAGGAGAGCAGTAAACACGCACACGCACACACGCACACACGCACGCACAACTTTGCTCCTGTTATTTCTTTGGCATAAATCACTTGGAAAAAACCACTAGGCAAACGATACGAACACGTCTTTGGTTTTTTCCTGTATTATTTCCCATCTTTCTGAAAGGAATTCACCACTGTCATTAAACTCCTTTTTATCCCGCAACAGAAAACTTCAAATCTTTATAGAAAATGAGAAATATTTCACTAGACAAAAATAAAAGCCATCTAGGAGCCTACCATTTAGAGCTAAACCCCCAATAAAGTCTGGGGTGCGTTCCTCTAGCTATTTTTATGCGTGGGCGTTGCCGACCTAACCTGCCCCCAGGGTGCCTGTAACTCACTCATCTTACAGGTGCGCTGACACCAAATACCTGACAGGCTCTCCCCGAGGGCCCCTCAGGCCACTCTTGGTTACTGGGAGCGTGACAACCTCCCTGCCAGGCCCCCGGGCTGTGTGCATTTGAGAAGGAATAGTTATTAACCAAAGGAAAGTTTGAACAAAGGGAGAGAGAGTTGAGGCTGAGGACTTCTGTTAATTTCCCTCCCCCACTGGGGCCAGACCCCCGAGAGCTGGAAGGATCCCCGTGCCCACATCCTTCTGATGTGGGGTGGCCGCGAAGTGACTAACGCCTGTCCTGGGATCAGTGTCAAGCTTACTTTCCACTGAGGAGCTCCGCTGGCCGCTTGACACGGACAAGATACATCTGAAATGGCAAACATCACCTTGTTCAGACAGAGCCTCCGCTCTGATCCCGAGCCTGTACTTCACAGCCTGGGACCCTTTCTTCGTGTCATGCAGTGGGAAACCTTCTGCCAAGTGACAACAGAACAGAAGATCGTGGGCCAAGACTTGCGCAGCTGCAGTTTTCTTCCCGAGCCTCCGGCTGTGTGGTGGGGAAGCAGCATGGGGACAGGCCCAGAGGGAGAGAAGGACCCCTCCCACCGCAGGGGAGGCGTGGGGCTGGGCTCTGCAGCCTCCGAGGGCTCAGCTCAGGCACTGACGTCCCGGCCGTGAGCCAGGTCTGGAGGACCTGGTGTCCATCCCCGTCACCTTCACATTCCCCGGGATGTCTCCACTCAGGGGACGCTCATTCAAGGCGGTAAGACAGGAAGGAAGGAAGAAAAGAATAATTTCAACCAACAGTTCAATTACTTAAAATTTTAAGAGTCTTTAGGCAGATTGTCTAACGGGACGCTGAGACTTAGGTGAGGGCTACGGGCCTGCCCAAGGCCGCACCCGCTCTGCAGCCTCCCAGCTCCCGGTCTCCATCACCTGCTCCGTTTTGTCATCAAGTGTCCCTTCCCGATGCCTCTGCTCCAGCGCACCCTCCATTGGAGCTGGTCCCGACCTCCTGGAGGCTCAGGGGTCAGGCCTTCCCCGGCCCAAGTCCCTTGGCCTTGCCTGCTGGACAAATGGACAGAGTCCCAATCTGATCCCACCCAGCCCGTCCCCTACTGTTCCCCCAGAGACGTTCCCCATTGTTCGACTTTCCTGGCATGTTTCCTACACCACCCTGGATCTTAACCTTGACAAATGCCACCTTCTCCCTTAAAACTGAATGGAATCTCACGGCCGGGAGTGTCCTCCACTCGCCAGGATTCTCAGAAGCTCGGGCTCCTAAAACAAGATCACATTCCAGGTGACCTTTGAAGGCAAGGCCTACAGCTTCATTCATTTATGAGCCCCCCCACCGCCCTGCCCATTGCCTGGCAAAATGCCTCAAGTAATAGACATTTAGCTGATCGTTATATCATTTGGTTGATTTGAGAAGTAAATAGGCTAAATTAATGAAATCAAAGTAAATGTGTTGGTAACTTGATAAAGTTGTTAACGTAAGGGGAAGTTTTAGGTAAAAACTCTAAAGGAATCTCTGCACTCCTTTCTGTAAATCTAAAATTATTTCAAAAAAAGTTTAAAAATTCTGCCTATGGGATAGATAGATGGACACACAGAAGAAACAAGATAGGATATTAATGCATATGTAATTGCGAGTTCTTTCATTTAAATATTTAATTCCAAAGTATAGAAAAATGAATGACTACTAGGTAACAGTCTTGAGGGTGCATGTTAATATTTGTCAAAATACATCACTACGTGCTCCGTTTTATCATCCAGCAGGATATGTTTTTATCTAGCTTCATCTCCACGTCCTTAAGAGTATTTCTTTCATTTCCTCGTATTTCGTTAAGGGAGTTTCTTATTAGCTCACTTCACCGTGTGTAACGCATACTCTTTGCAAACCCTGCAAAAGAAAACGCACGGATGTGAGATTCTTTCCCACGTTCACATCTCATATCTTCATCGTACCTCCCCAGACTCGGAAAAGAAAAAGAAAAAAGGGCAAAAGGTTAAGTATTTCATTTTCTGTTCTTTTTATTTCCAAAGTTGGCACTAGCTGATTTGAGGTTATATCATTACAGCACACTTGGCTTCCGCTCAGGAAAATAGAATTGGGATTTTAGTGAGAGGTCTGGTTCCTTAACGCAGCTAAGCAGCAAGGCGCTCTAATTTTAAGACCAGCCATGTCTCACGCGCAGCCGTGAGAAAGCCAGCTGTGCACTGTCTCTTTTTGCTTCCAGGCCCATGTGCTTCGTAAAGCAGCTCGAGATCCCTCACTACGGCTACAGAAACAGCGTCCCCACCACCACGCCTCGCTCCAACTTGGCCAAAGAGCTGGAGAAATATTCCAAGACCTCGTTTGAATACAACAGTTACGACAGCCATACTTATGGCAAGCGGGCCATAGCTCCCAAGGTGCAAACCAGGGATATATCCCCCAAAGGATATGATGGTAGGAGGTGCACCCTCTTATACATGAGAGTCACGCTTGCCGTTGATAATGTTGTTATTGTGTATATCCATTTCCTACAAACTGATGGAGCATGGGGGTCACTCGATGGGCAGCAAGGAAAGCACGCGGGCAGACTAGGCTGGTTCCTTCAGCCCCAGGTGTGGGAGAGCAGGCCCTGGGGGAGGGAGGGCGACGCCCTTCCCCCGTTATCCCCAGAGCAGAGCAACCGGCTGCTGGCAGGACGTAGAGGCAGACAGCCGTGGGCTCGTCTGCTTCATGCTGCTGCTGAGACGGTGTCCTCATCTTTACTAACTTCCTTTAATAGATGCCCCAACACAGACAAAACCAGGAGAGCCGGGGATAGCTGCCCTGAGCTCTTGGATTTCGTGAGAAGCTCTGTGTTCCCTCCCTGTTCTCAAGCTGGGATGCACGTCGCATTCATCTGGGGAGGCTTTTTAAATTCTCATGCCCAGGGCTGCACCCCAGACCAAGTAAATCAGACTCCCTGGAGGTATTCCCTGTGTGCAGCATTTTTAAAAAGTCAGCCAGTGATTCTAACATGCAGCCAGGGGTGCACAACTCCTGCGGGTCCCACCGGCCTCCTTCCAGCGGGCTCGGACCCAGGTGTGGGCCCTGGGGAGCCCCCTGTCCTGGCTTTGTAACTTTGTCACTGGCCTCACTTGTAGCTGCCACTACGAAAATAGAACCCATGAAACAGATAAACACTGCGTGCTTCACAGGACAAGATCGTTTATTTTAACTCATGCATATGTGAACCCACTACTGGGGTGTAAACTCTAAACAGACTAGTTCTCATTTCATCACAGAGCTAACTTGGTAAGTAGTTGAAGCACAGAGGGGAAGACTGCGTTTCTGTGATCTTACTTATCTAACCACGCTTCTACTTCAAATTCTAGGATATATGGACTTAGTTGGCAGAGTTTACCAATGGGGATGTGGGTTGTATGAGTTGGGTGATTCAGGAGTCTCATCTTGGTGTTCACCAGCAGAGGTGAGGAGAGAGGGTTTGAAAGATCTCGGAGCTGCTCTCTGAAAAAGATATTTAATTAAAATCACAACACTCAAAAAAAAAAAAAAACATTTAAATTGAATGCTTGGGGAGTTCCAAAACCTTTTTACAATTCTACATTATTTTAGTCATTCTGTGCCTTAATAACAATTAATTTGTATGGTGAATGAAATGTAATATTTCTTTGATGTATCTCAGTTTGATTACCCTTGCATGTATCAATTCTAAATATATAGGAACAAAGATGGAAGTGGGAAAAGGGAGTGGCTTAGGGTATAACAGAAAACAATTTGGGTTTTTTGTAATAACAGTTTGCCAATTTCAGGCTTTGTTACAACTTCATTCATTTGATTGCAAATGAGGGACCAAAAGAATTTGAATGCACATAATTAAGGATTGTGCTTGTAGGATTCCCAGTTCACTGACATTTTGTAGTGATCTGATGGGCACTTGCGCCAGGTGGTCATTGCTACATACGTCTTGTTGCTGTTGTCCTGTGAGACCTGATTTCCTTCACCCCATTGTTGTGGCTGGATCTGGGTGAAGTCGTGACCAGGAGGGCACATGTCTGGTCACAGTGGCTTCCTCAGCTCTTCCATTTAGGAGCCATGTGATATTAGATACATTAATCTTCCTGTGTGGTAGTTTCCTCAAGAGCAGAGGTAGCGATCGTTCCCCGCCTGCTGGCCGCGTGCGACTGTCGCGAAGCTCAGCAGACAAGGCTAAAGAGGGGAACTCACGCATGTTAGTGTCACTGGCATCTATTCTCAACCCCGGAAAAAACACCTGTTGTTGGAAATGGGCAGAGCCCTGCTCTTCAGGTGACCCACAAATAAACAAGAACACCGAACAGAAACTTCAATGCTAGATCTTCGAGAAACTAAGAAAAAGGGGAAGTTGGCCTTTACGACAATCTACTGAGAAGAAAACAGACAACTCCATTCCTCTTCCACGAGATCCACAGTCAAAACAACAAGGGAGGTGCCCACTAAGGATGAGATGGGTAGGCTTAGGTTTATTGGGGGGTGTGAGCTGAGGAGGGCCATCCCTGTGCCCGGGCGACAGGTAGTGTACACAACAGAGTGACCAGCGTCTGCAGTCACCCCCCAGAGGGCTGTCCCCAAGGTTTGCCTCAGGTGCACAGTGAACCGGGCCATTGCTCCCAAAGAAAAACAGTGAAGTGAGCCTCCTGTGGGGCAGCAGAGCATAATGCCTGGGAGCAAGGAGCAGGGCCTGGATGTGCACAGTGGGATAGAGAAGCAGGACCCTTGCCTCAGGCTCTGCATGTCATCCCTCGGCTTCCACCAACTGTGATCAGAAACACTCAGCAAACATTGATTTATCCACCTGCATTCTTCCAGACACTCAATACTTGCTATCTGTCTGTCTCATCCACCTGTCTATCCACCTGTCTATAGATCCATCCCTCCATCCTTCCACCCACCCACCTATCCATCCCTCCATCCCTCCATCCCTCCATCCACCATCCCTCTCTCCATCCATCCACTACCCATCCCTCCATCCCTCCCTCCCTCCATCCATCCATCCATGGGCCCACCTATCTATCCATCATCCATCCATCCATCATCTCTCTCTCTTCTTTCTTTCTCTATAACAAATTTCAAGGAAGAGATTGTGGGTAAAGAGAAGACAGTGAAACACGTACTCAGGCACAGTGAAGCAAGGCGTCCATTCTGCCTGGAGGAATTAGCATGAGCTTTACCAAAGTGGCAAATTTTAAACTTGCTCATGAAGCTTGAGTGGAAATTACTAGAGGGCAGGAAACCCACAGGTGAGTGGGAACTGCCAGCAGGCTGGTAAGGCTGAACTTTAGATGCATGAGAGGAGGGACAGGTTGACCCTGAGGTGCTGTGGAGACAACTTTGGCTTGCCTGCCTCGGGGAGGAGGACACAGACACCGTGTGCAGGAGGTGACGTCCAAGGGAAGCCGGGAGACCCTGCCCCCGGGAGCCCCAAGCCAGCCTCTCCCCCGCCTCTCCCCCCATGTCTGTGTTTTATGGTGAGCTAAGAATGGCCGTTCCACTTTAAAACAGATGGAAAACAACAAAAGAAGGAGAATTAGAATCTCAGCGTTCAGAGCAGTTTTACTGGCTGAGGGCCACATCACCCGTATGGCCGGTGGCTGTTTCCCAGGACAACAGCCGGGTGTGTGGTCCCAGCAGAGACCCCGTGGCCGCCAAGGCTCGACCACTGCCAGGCCCTTCACAGAAAAATTTTCCGAGCGGGTCTAAGCCATCTCCGCTGTGTCTCTGGGCAATTTATCACCACCCTCAGGCTTTGTTTAAAACCTAGAAGTTCCAAGCCCTGAATGGGCCCCTCTCATGAGCCCCCTCTTGGTTATTCCCAGCTTCTAAATTCTCCTGAGCTCAACACTTCTTGATCATTTTTGAAGCCCCCTCTGCTCCTCCAAACCTTGTCTCTGATATGCCCACCGTGCCCACCGTTTTCTGCCCTCCCCCGGTCCAGGCCTCAACACCAGGTGGCCCGGGCTGGCCCTCAGGGGCCCCAGGACCCAGCCTCTGGGCTGGGCCTCCCGCCCTCCCCCACCTCCTGCCACCAGGCCAGCTTCTCCTGGGAATACCTGCCCTCCCACCCTGTTCTCCTGCCCCCATGCTCTCCCACATTCACCTCTGCTTCCAGAAGCTTCTCCCGCAGCCAGATCTCTCGGACAGATGCCCACCTGCACTCAGCGGCCTCCTCCCAGCCTCCTTAGAGCTGCTTGTGCAGAATGAGGGCGCAGGCACACGCTTCTGAGGCTCAGCCCCGAACCCCTCCGGCCGGCGGCAGCAGGGCAGACAGGCGAGTGCATAGGATACTCAGCCAGCGAGCGCGCGCGACCCCAGCCAAGAATCCGGACTCTGATTAGACGCAATAAACCGCGTGAGCAAACTGCCTTCAGGGGCCACCGAACAGGACGTTCTCACGAAGAAGCGGCTTTTATGCCCCTTAGGACTCTGCATCTGTATCTCAGTTTACTTACGGGAAAGCACAGCCGTGGACCCACGTAAAGACTAGGAGTCGCTGCTACAAGTTACGCGGCGTGGGGACCCCTGAGTCCAGCCAGACCTGACGGGGCCAGGCCCCATCCGGCAGCGCAAATACTCAGGAGGCACGTCTCTGGGCCGTATTCAGTTTTGCCTGCTTTTCGTGGAAATTCAGGTCGGAAGGACACAGTTATCTATTCGCTACAGGAAATGTTATTTCAGAAGAAAGCGAGACGCACCCACTTAGTAAGACTCTTACAGGCAGTGTAGATTAATAAGGTGGAAGGTTGTTGCTCTGTTTTTCTCATTTGTCATATTTCATCACTATGAATCCCATGTCGTTTTTCGTTTTCCTGCACGAGAGGGCAGGGTACCTGAAGAGGTATCTCTCAGTACGGTGTAAGGTCGGGAGGACCTCTGATGCTGTAAATGCAAGGGTGTCATTCTAAAGGAAGGCAGTTCCATCGCATGAGTTCAGTGATGTGCTGGTGCCTAGAGGGACAGTAACACATTTTGTCTGCGGATTGATTGGAAAAAGTTTTGATTGAAAATAGCTCTGTGCGTGGAAAGAAAAAGAAAGTGCATTTTGACTTTGTTAAAGGGTAGGGGGCTTCCTCAGTTCTGGGCAGGAGGTGGCAAGAGCCGTGACGGCCTTCCAGTGCCTCCCTGCTCTGCGGCGCCCCATGGTGTCCATGCAACGAGCCCCAGAAACTGTGACTGGTCATAAAAATTACTGACACTAACGGTTTCGTACATATCTTACCAACAGGCGATAATTATTAAAACCAAAGACCTTCATTACCCGAGAGATTTGAAGTATAGAGACTCATTTTCTTTTGGAACAAAGTAGTACATGATTGATGGCCCTTAGTGAAAGGATGCTTGTGAAATGAATGCTGTCCTCACTTTCCTCCTGGGTCGCATGAGCTGACAGGCCCATCAATAAATTGTCCACAGTTCCATCACCTGCTAAAATTCTGGACAAGTCCCATCAACTCAGCGTAATCCAGGAGAAGTAGAATCTTTTGATTTAAATGTTTGGTAAAGTAGAGGCACTTTCCAGAACTTTGCTGCAATTTGCTGCGTAGACACACGTGTCTTGTTTACTTTGCTTTAGGAACTGAAATTCCTTCATTTCAAAACAAAACTTTTTCCTTGCTTATGTGGACCACATTTCTTTTACTGACCCAGTGTCTAGCCCTCACTAGGGGAAAAAATCCCTCATAAGTGTTAGATCATTTCTCCCGCAGTTTTTATATTCCTATTTTTATAACAAAATTGTAAACGATGTAAAGCCGCAGACTTTAGTCAATTTGGAGAGTCTTGTGAGCTGTGGAGTGGCCTTGCTGCCCTGGTCGGTTTACAGAACCCAGTGGGCAGGTCCCCCTGCGCGCCGCCCCCGGCCCCCCGGTCTCTGCTCAGATGTGAGACCCCCGTCCCCCCACTGCTCTGGCAGCTGCTTTGACGTGATCCTTTCATGGAGGAGAGAGGAGGGAAGGACAGACACATGGACAGTGTGAGGACTGGTCCTCAGGGCTCAGCTGACTCTGATTAGCAGAGCAGAAGTAACTCCCTGACGAGTTACTCTCCGCGTTGGGCGGGTTTGAGGGTGGGGAAGTGACCTCTGGGTCCGTGCGAGGGGCAGCGACAAGGCGACAGCTTCCCTGAGGCCGCCGTGTGCCCAGAGCATTGCCAAGCCACGTCCTTGATGTCAGGAAAGCTCAGTCTTCCGTCCAAGGTCAAAAGGTACCAATAGTGAAAGCTTAGCTCTTCTATCACTTGTATCGGAATAGGGTGCTTTGGGGCAGTTCTTGGTGGTGCTGTGATGACCACCCGTGATGTCTGTGAGGTTGTGGTCACTTCCAGACCATACCTGAGTGGGCAGGAGGGAGGTGCTGAGACGCCTGTGCCGCACGGAAGGGTGGCCTGCCGGAGGGGTCCCGGTGCTGCAGAAGGGTCTCCTGGCTCCCTGCAGCTCTCCCCTCAGAGCAATTCCTCCCTCTGCAGGGTCAGGTGAGCTGCTGACCCCTAAGCAAAGGGCATCCTGTGCCTTTAACGACCAGCACCCATCCTAATCAATCATCCAGCAATCATCTTCCCGTCCTTGTGTCAAAGGAGATTGTGAACAGCTCTAGCAACCACACTTGCTCTTGAGGGCCTGTTGGACTGTTGGGGAGGCTGGCTGTTCAGAAGGGCCCGGGAAGCGAAGCTGGGGGCGTGGAGGACGGTCGTTCCGCACGAAGGGCGGGGCTGCGGGCGCACACGGGCGTCTGCCCGTCCCCGAAGCCCTGAACGCCTGCCTTGGCCTATGTGAGTCCACACGTGTGTGCGGTTCTCTCCCCGTCACTGGCCCTCCCCCCGGGTGGCTCTTTATTAGAATCACAGAGGGAAGGGGTTTCTGTCGGGGTCTCGCCTGCACCCTGACTGGAATGCCACTCCCCAAAGCGCAGGTGCCCGCAGGCCCGCAGAGGTCCTCCCTGTTCAGCTGGGTCACCTGCACTGGACAGTGAGCCCCAAATGGCTACTGTGGCCCCTCGCAGCCGGACGGATCATCCAGTCTCTAGCGGGATGAGGGGTCTACAGGGTCCCCGTCACCCCGGCGAGCAGATGAGCGGTCATAAGGGGAACCTCCCTCCGGCGGTGATCAGGCTGGTGCGGCCAGTCGCTCCCCGCATCTTGGTGGCCGCTCCCTGACCGGGAATGCGCCCTTAATGGTTACTCAGTGGGCCCCCTGCCTCCCGCTTGAGAGCCATACGCGCTCTTCCCGCTGGTCCCCAGCTCTGCCCGTCCAAATATACACCATGTGAAAAAAGGAAAAAAGGGGGGAAAGCCAGACTTTTTCATTCGGGAATCAGCGGGTCGGCGGGTGCCGCGTCCCCCTGGGTACCTGCGCTCTGGCGTGGGCGCCCAGGGCGGGCGGGAGGCGCGGGCGGCTCTTCTGTTGCCGTGGCCCCGTGCGGGGGCCCCGAGTCATCCCTGTCCCCTGTCTCCCCAGCGAAGCGGTACTGCAAGGACGCCAGCCCCAGCAGCAGTGCCGCCAGCACCTACGCGCCCAGCAGCAGCAACCTGAGCTGCGGCGGCGGCAGCAGCGCCAGCAGCACGTGCAGCAAGAGCAGCTTCGACTACACGCACGACATGGAGGCGGCGCACATGGCGGCCACGGCCATCCTCAACCTGTCCACGCGCTGCCGCGAGATGCCGCAGAACCTGTCCACCAAGCCGCAGGACCTGTGCGCCGCGCGGGTATGGGCCCGGCGGCGCACCTGGCGGGGGCCGGGGGCGGGGCCGCGGGCGGGGGCGGGGCCGCGGCGCATCCCCACCTCCACCTCCCGCCCCCGGCGGTCTCGGCCCAGTGGTCCCGCAGGCGCCTCCCTCCCAGAGGCCGGCGCAGGTCGTGCGCCCGCCGGGCTCTGCTCGGAGGAGGCCTGACAGCGCGGGGTCCTGGGGACGCACTTTCCAGACCAGGAGAAATTGTCAGGGCTTTTAGATGAACGTTTCCATTTGGGACCCTCCTCTTTAGGACCCAGAGTCACTTCTGGAAACAGAAGGACACCACGCGGACTCCTGACGGTTCCGAGAGCTGCACAGAGAATAGGAAGCTCCAGGAGCCGTGCGCCCTGGACCTTAAGCAGAGAAGGGTGGGCAGCGCCGCGGTCAGGAGAAACGCAGGACTGCTCCCTCCCGCCCAGCCCTGGGGAACAAAGACAGTGCAGAAATCCCGTTTCCCCACGGGTTCCCAGCCAGGCAATTACAGCCGGCTTACATTAGTTCAAAACAGCATAGATGCCAAATCGGTGAGCGATACTTAGGGCGGTTCCTCGTCGATGGGCTCCTGGCATTGGGAGGAAGCCGTGCGGCCGCCGCAGCGCACAGGGCTGCCTGGCGAGACCACTAGGGGGCCGGGGACGCAGGCGGCGCGGGCGCCTCGTGCTCCCGGCCGGTGAGCCGGCACGCCGGCCCGCACCTCCTCTCCAGAACAAAGGGTCCCTCCATCGCCAAGTGCTGCTGGGCGTGCGCCTGAGCGCACAACGCTGACCGTAGTTGTTAGAAATAAGTGTAATTTGTATGAATGGAGAGAGGTCAGTAATTTTATGTTTTGCAAATGCTTTCTTCTCTATTAGTATTTTTATTCCTAGATTTTGGAGGAGTGTCAGGGGCACGCAGTTTCCGTGGAGATCAGGGCTGCTAAAATGCGAGGTTGGCATGGAGGAGATTCTGTTTAAGGGGGGAAAAAAGACACTAACCCCTTCCAGTTTTTTTCACTTTGTTAAATTTAAACTAAGACAGACAGAATTATAATCCAACACGATGAAGGCTAAGTTAGTATGAGAGCTGGAAACCAGGAGTGCACTTTGACAAGAAGAGTTCAGACAGAATAATATGCTATAATCTATCAAGGTAACAGCCCAAAGGATGGGGTTTTCCTTCCAAGCACCTCCCCTCCGCTATTGCATTCAGGGGAAAGAGCTGCTAGACATCTGAGTAGGCAGCACGTTTCACGCCAGCTCTGAAATCAAATTGCTCAAGGGAGTGTAACTCTCTGGGAAAAAAAAAAAAAATGGAGGATTGTCAGGGGTATTTTGATTTTTCTTCTCTGTCCTCCATCTGCCCTTCCTTCTCTCCCTCCTCCTGAGAGGCAGGCTCTGAGGAATTCTTGATCTGCTTAAAGCATCATAAAATTAAAAAATTTAAAAAGAAAAATAAATAAACACCCTGTACCTCTTCGTTTTTTCTAAAGCTGGTTGACTAAATTGCAGGTTTGCTGAGCCATAGAGCAGGTCAGCCCGTGATCGCTGCAGCAGTGCTGTGTTGGACTGAGATTGCACATCTTCCTGCTTAAAATGGAAAAGTCTCTCTCTACCATAGGTTTTGTATTAGAAAGTACATTTTATGTGGGGATTTTTGTTTTGTTTGGTTTCCTACTATATACCTAGAGCCTGTGCCTGATAGGACTCAATAAATATTTGTCCAAAAAATGGAAAAAAAAAAAAAAAGTAAATTCTAGTTCCTCTCCTCCATTCTTCTAAATTCTTGTGTTTTCCTCCACTCCAAGTCTTGGAGTATTAGCCTCAGTGAAACTAAAGGAGAATTTTAAGTATATATACATTTTTAGGTATTTATGTATAATCTGTACACACACATACATTTCTGAGCTCTTAAGAGGTCTTTGAACTGGAATAGAATTGAAATTAGGCACTTGTTTTTCTTCTGGCCCGGCTTATTTCTAAAGGCAAAAATGTATTAGGAAGAAAACATACAGATCTCTGATAGGTAAGTGATAGAGAGATGATAGATAGTCGATAAGAGACAAGAGAGCCAGAGACTGATGGGTGATTAGTAGATAAGAGAGTGGCGGATGCGTGTGTGCCTCTGGCAGCCAATTTCCCAGCCGCGCGTGCGGAGCAAGGCATATGGGGGGCCACGTGCTCTCGCCTTGGGCGCTTCTACACGTGAGACTGCAGTGAGCAGTTTCCAGTTTGAACTGGCGGAAGGCAGGGCTGTGGTCTGGGGGATGGATTCTCACGGTCCCTGTGTCCTCCTGTGCCGCAGAACCCTGACATGGAGGTGGATGAGAACGGGACCCTGGACCTGAGCATGAACAAGCAGCGGCCGCGAGAGGGCTGCTGCCCCATCCTGACGCCCCTGGAGCCCATGTCCCCCCAGCAGCAGGCGGTGATGAACAGCCGGTGTTTCCAGCTGAGCGAGGGAGACTGCTGGGACTTGCCCGTGGACTACACCAAAATGAAACCCCGGAGGATGGACGAGGACGAGCCCAAAGAGATTGCTGTATGTCCTTCTCACTGACTGTCCCCCTACCCCGTCCGCTCAGCATGTAAAGTTGGCACGACTGAGGACAAATGCCCTTGGCACACGCCTTAACAGAAAATGTCTTTCCTCTTGAAAAATGACCTTTAGCTGACTAGGGCTTAGAAGACATTTTCGGTTGACCCAGGAGAGATTTGGCACTAACACTGATCAGAGTGAAACAAACCATTGCCTCCTTTAAATGATGAGTTTTATTTTCTAACAAGTGTGTTTTGTTGCAGACGATTTCTGTAGGAAAATGTGTAAACAGCTTACTAGCTCATTTTTTCTGGGTGATAAATTGATAGAATGCAGGGTTTTCCTTGCAGGTAGGGAATTATAATGAGACTCTTAAATACTTAAAATGATTAATTCTGTGCGGTTAATTAGCTGGCTCATTGAAGCAAAGGACAGGGTCTGCTCTCTAAGAAACCTAAAATACGCAGAAGAGCCTACCTACCCCAGCCTAGAACAAACCACTTTAGTACCGTCACCTAAATCTTTGTTGACTATAATATTACCAAAACACCTATGTCGAGAACATATTTTTGAGGTAGTTACAATTTTCAAATTCAGATCATTAAAATAGCTATCCTTTAGGCTAAGAAAATAAATGAAAAAAAATGTTCTTTTTTAGACTGACTTTTCCTCCAGTGTTCAACTCTGAAAATTATGACATCTTTATTCTCTGAAAAATGAAAATTCTTTTTGAACACAATAGGGAGAGCGCCATCCAAGCAATAGCATCTTTACAGAAGCAGGAGGGAGGTGGAGAAAAGGGAAACGTTAGCTATTTGTAGGAATTGGCAGGGAAGGCACCTGTTTATAAGGCATTACATCAAAAGCTTATTACGCTTATTTCAAACTGATTTAAGTATCCAGGCATCTTAAAGGAGAATAGAATCTGAGTGGCAAGCTAAATTCCAAAGTATTTTTTTTCTCCTACAGTGTTAAATCGTTACTACCAAATAAGGCATGGTAGTTGAATCTTCGAATTTATTTTAATTAAAATTAAGCCCCCATAAAAGGACAGCAGTATTTCCATCATAAGGTGTCACACAAGTGAAAACCCTTGCGCTCCAGAAACACGTTTGCTGAACATCGCCACCTGTAGGAACTTCGAGGTTACTGCAAAGGCCCCAGTTAGCCAAAGTAGGTACATTCTATTAAAAAAGAAAGAAAGAAAAAGAAAAAAAGTGTTGCCTAAGAGTATTGTAAAATCACAGCGTCAGTCTAAACTGGGCTTCCCTTGCCTTGGGACTTAAAGCACATACAATACTTCTGTGGTGTAGGATACTTACCAGAGGGTGTTAGAAGCCCCAGAGTCTAAAATATCTTTGGGTAAAAATGCTTAAGCTCCGCCCAGTGATGTTGGATAAAGTGCCGTAGGTCTTAAACCCAGGTGAGCAAGGTCCACCGAGCAGCCTCTCTGCCTGCCAGACCGCTTATCTGTCCCTCCTGTCGGTACAGCTTCAGGAATTTGAATAAGGAATTTGAATTTGCCCACTGACAGGTTACCCTAAGTTTAGGAATTTAGAGCAAGTGATGAGAAATTAAAGTCGCCCAAAGAGAGAGATACTCTTTCAGCGAAGTTGGGTTTGCATCCTCAGGGTGAGGGTGCATCGTGACTTTAAGGGTAGGGTGGGGACAGGTGGGCAATGCAGGGCAGCCATCCCCTGGGGGGACGCAGCCTCTGGTCTGTGTATCCAGCGTCATCGGTGTGGCCCTGAAGCTGTGTTCTGCCCGCAGCCGGAAGA
Source organism: Monodon monoceros (assembly GCF_005190385.1). Lineage (NCBI taxonomy): Eukaryota > Metazoa > Chordata > Mammalia > Artiodactyla > Monodontidae > Monodon > Monodon monoceros. The sequence goes on from NW_021703775.1 coordinate 86,999,818, forward strand.
CTTGGATCCCTTCCAGGAGGCTCTAGAAGAAAGAAGGTACCCGGGGGAGGTGACCATCCCGAGCCCCAAGCCCAAGTACCCCCAGTGCAAGGAGAGCAAGAAGGACTTGATAACGTAAGCATGACGTGAGGTGAAATTATCACTCTTCTGAACCTTCCCTTTCTTTGGCTTATCTCTAAACCGGGTCTGTATATGCCTTGCCGTTTGAGCATGCGACATGCGCAGCGTACAAATGTCCCCAACTGCCAGTCGGGTGGAGCGAGAGGCCAGCCGTGGACGCGCTTGTTCTGAGCGATGCTCTGTGCTCTGGAGACACCATTTCCATGTAATCCTGTGCGTTTTGCAGCTTTTCTTCAGGGCGCTTAAATCCCTGTGCAGACATTGCAGCTAAACTGGAAACAATGAAACTTTTTTCAAGCTTTTTTTTCAAACATACTTACTATTTTGGCTGTTTTGTTTTTGTTTGGTGGCAGATGTCCAACACCAAGGTGTGATGGGAGTGGTCATGTGACTGGTAATTACGCCTCACATAGAAGGTGTGCCTTCATTTTTCTCATGGTGGATTCTGTCTTTTCAATTTATTGTTTTCAGCTTACCTCAACAATGCTGTCCAAGTACAAACGTTGAATTCTGTGTCACCCCTTTAAGTGCTATATGTTGACCTTCAAAAGCATGCTAATTGACGTGTTGTATAATGTCTTTTATTTTGAAACAAACTACCTAAATTTGGAAAGTGACTTACAAACATTGAGACCAAAGGGCACAAATATTTGAATCTTATTTTTTCAAGTTTCTGGAAAGACATGTTTCCTTCAATTTCTATGTAAACATGAATTAGTTAATTATACCAACAAAATTCAATATACAGCACTTGCCCCATCGCTTTTCTGCATTCAACTTTTTAATTTCAGTTTTATGTTGTGTTTGTTCGGGAACGTAAGCTGGGCCTCGGGGCTACTCACCTGACTCTTCCGCCCTGTCTTACAGTCTGTCGGGCTGCCCGCTGGCTGACAAAAGCATTCGAAGTATGCTGGCCACCAGCTCACAAGAACTCAAGTAAGATTTAACGAAAATCCTTCTCTTTCTAAAATCTATTCACTTGGTAGTAACAAAAAGGACGTGTCGTTTGCAAAGAAAAAAATGTCTTTAAAAAGCCACCTGTGTGCGTCAGCGCCTCAATTCAGCACACATGACTGGGCTTCAGGATATTAGTCACTTCTCTGGACAATCCATCTGCCTTTTCCCTCTCATTTACCTCCAGCTTTTTCATATCGTATCCTTCTTCTATCTTGAATTTTCTAAAGTATAGGTATTTTCTCTCCAGATGTGCATGCACGTGGAAGGGAAGTTTTACAGAGTTACTCAAACTTTTAGGAAGTGATTGATTGTAATGTAAAAAGTCAAAAATTGATTTCTTAAAAGTCAGTAGTTAATACGATCACTTTAAAAATGGATATTTAAATAGCACGAATGACAAAAGCCCACCATGACCGTAGCTAATTCCTTCAGAGTGTACTGTGGCTGTAGCTACGGAGACTCCTTAGGGCAGTGATAACTCCCAGTTAACTAAGGCTTTTACCAGTGCACAGACAACTCGGCCCTCTCTCTCCTCTGAGCCTGTAATTTTCTCTATCTTTTCGTCATGAATCTGGTCAGCTACATTTACACCACCAGACTAAGGGTTTTCTTCTTTGTGTGTGTGTGTGTGTGTGTGTGTGTATACACACACATATATACATATATATATATATATATATATACACACACACACACACATACATATGCACATATATACATCCATATTCAGTCACTAGACAGGTTTTGGAAGAAGTCAGTCCAAGCCATTGACATCAGATTAAGACCTTTGGTCATCTAGTTAGAAGGGATATTCAGGTGTCTGTAAGGAAAGAAGGGCAAGACTTGAACATTCCATATCATAATGAGAATCTAGATTCCCAAATAATTGTTTTTAATTACCTGGCCTGTTATAAAAATCATCACGTCAAATTGCTCAGCTTCCATTTTGTTTGGAAATGGCTTTATTTCCAACGCAGAGAAGATTCTGTTTTCAGACCCTGTTGGATTCCTTTCCCAAGGACCCCACCCCGTGCTCCCACTCCCTCGAGACAGACCAGGGCATCCGCAGAGCGCGGGTTCTGTTTCACACCGTGTCGTTTTTTACAGGATCCCTGCCCAGGGCCCTAGCGCCATAGATCACCTGCTCATGTTCAGTGACCTACTGAACTAGCCCTTCCGGCACGAGACCCTGGGAGTTCTCTTCATGGCGTGTAAACACCAGGAGGTCGTCCTCTTACTTAACAGCTGTAAAGTCTGTAGCCGTCCTCGCGGTGCCTGACGGACAAATAGCTTTTAGAACCTCAAATGGACAGAATTAGCAAGAACCTCCCAGGCCGCTGTGTTAAGACCTCCTTTTTGCACGGCTTGAAACCATATTCCCCTAACGATCAAAACGTGGTTAACTGCACTTGGAACTTGGCTAACATCAGAACGTGGCAACTTCCCTTTGACTCTCTTGCTGAGGAATGCTTTGCCATCTCCAGTTCCAACAGGCCTGCTGTAAACAGGGAAGCAGCCTGTGGACGACTTGCATCTGGTGTGGCTTCTCCTTGGTGGTCTCCAGACCCCAGAGACCAGAGTGGGCTTCTGATGGGTCTGGTTTTCATGGCTTTGCATCCTCTGACTTTGGGCTTGGAAGGCTGTGTTGATCTGGAGTCCCAGGCAGACCTGCTTCTCCTCCGCTGCTGACTCTTTCTTCTTGTCCTGTCTTCTTGGAAGATGGCGTGATGGTCCACACCATCTTCATCTTCAGAGTGGGGTCCGAGTTCTCTTCACATCCTCCTGGGCGGTGTCGGGCTGTCTGTTCCCTCCTCCCTCCCTCCCTCCGCCTGGGGGTCGGGGTGGGAGGTGAGTATCTCCCAGAGGGCGATGGCTTCTCCTGATTGACGCTGATCTAAAGGCCACAGTCACCTGTAACTTGTCTTTGCAGCAAGTGAATCCCACTTCAATGGACCCTTTTTCTGGAAAATCCAAACTTGACCAATTTTCTGAAATGATTTGTTTTTAAGAATGGATCTTCAAAACTAGGGGTTTCACTTACACGTCTACTACAAATAGTCTGATGTTTAAATGACCATCTTTTACTTAACGATAAGTCTTTCTCAACTGAGGGAACCATATATTTTAATGTGGTTTTTTTCCTTTAATCTTTTAATTGATGACAGCCCTCCATCCATGGCTTTTTCATGCGGGTCATAAAGCCTTTCCTGTGCACAGGAGCAGAGATGAATCCCTTTAGGATTTGCAACTGCTTTCTCTAGAATAATTCATGCATGTGCTCTTTTCAATAGCTTATTCTTTACATATGTATTTTAAAAGCTTTGGTCAATTTCCGCTGCACAGCCTCTTGCCTGATTGAGAGAGTCCTTGTGTGATGCAGTGATCTCCACTTCTTCATAGAGACACCTTAGGAAGTGGGTCCCAATTGCCTCAAAAATGTTTCTCACTTCTGCAGCAGCTAAGAAATAGAACCTCCTGGGAATGTTCCCCTCGTCACTTCTGAGGTTGAATTTTGTTAGTTGGCCGTTAACAGGACATTCTTGATCTCAGACACACGAGTTTTGCCAGATACACTCTGGGTCTTGGGTCCTCCATCCTCTTAAACTTCCTGAGATAAGACCTTGCTCCATTCTCATCTAGAACAGCACATGTGGGATAGTCTTAAAAAGAAGCCGATCGTGTTGTCGAATTATGTGCAATATGTAAACTGAACCTGTATTAAAATGTAATGTGTTCGTGAATATCATTCAGTCTCTGCAACTATTGCTTTCTTGTCCCTGGTCCGTCTGGCGTAGAAAACAGGTTGGTGGCTGGGTCAGAGGCAGGTGACAGCACTGGCGGAGGGAGCCCCAGAGGCAGGCGAGGGGACCTGAGATGACCGCGACCCAGGGCCCCGAGACTAGCAGCGCCTCTCATGATGCTACACAGATGCCCAGGAACAGCCACCCCCCCAGAGGACTCCTGACTGCGACGTTCATTGAGACCCCAGGCCAGGAAGAAAACAAAAGAATGAAATTGTCCAAATGAATGTGATTTTTTTGGTGAGGACTCTGCCTGACAAGAGGGAAGTTTCTTCTCTAAAAGTTTCCTTGGCTAAGATCCCCTGAAAGAACTTGCAAATCACATCACATCATCCTCGGCCTATATTTTTGTAAGAAACCACATCCTCCCAGCCGGAAATTCTTTTTCCTACTTCCAGATGCGAGATCAGCACAGACACGGGCGTGATGCAGGTGTTTTAGCCACCTCCATGACCGGTTTAAACCGGTTAAAAACTGACTTAGATCAGAGGCAATTAGCTCTAAAAACAGGCCCCCAAATTGGCTCCCGTTCACGCTCAGTTGGCCACATTTAGATTCTCCCTTGTTATTCCTGTCTTTGTCATAGAACCAGAATCCCTGTGGTTAATGAGGGTCCTTGCAGGAGAAGGAATTGTCCGTCCCTGGTTCTCTTTACTTCTTCACCTTTGGACTTTGATTTAATCCTCGTGGGGTGGGTGGGGTCCTCCTTTGGGTTCTCTGACATTTGAATCGTTCTTGTGTGTTCTGTCTTTCCGAGGCATGTCTCCCAGGTATTTTCACCTTAGACGCAGAGGAATTTTAACCACATACTCAAAAAAAAAACCTTGTTTAAAACCTGGTTACCTATATTTAAATAAAAGAATTAAAATTTTGAACTTAGGCCAAGATATGACTTTTCTCTAAGGGATCCCTATTTCTAGAATTTCCGAGGGCTTATTTCTTCAGCTATGCATGTCGTGCTGGCGTTGGGAGGATTATTTACCAGGGTCTAATAGAGCCTCACTCCGCCCACAGCTTCCACTCTTTCGGGTGCAGGAAGTTCACCCGCTTTCAGTGCATACCAGGTTCTGAGAACTAATCCTCATTTCGATTACCTTCCGCCTTCCCGGTTCACAGTAGTAAATCCAGGGGACTTTGTGAATTACAGCTGCCGTGGACTGAGGGCTGTGGCCTTCACAGAGGACATGTCTCTGCGTGGAAGGATGTGTGGACCCCTCTGTACAGTTAACGCCTTACAGTAGAAGTTATGCTGAGGTTCTGGCCCTCACGTTGGGGGAGGCATGTGATACGTGATCTTTCACTTCAAGGAGTACCCCTCAGACGCCCTCCTTTCAGTTAGAAAATCATTTTATTCCGTAGCAGCAGGGCCACCTGAGCACACCTGGTGCATACGCGTGAGTGTCTGTGGGGGAGAAGGGCACCAGCCTCAGGCATCTGGGGCTCATGTCACACCATAGACACGACCTGCTGGGACCCGGTGAGCAATGCACACCTGAGATTTAGACGAGGCTCGGAGCCTTCTCTGCGCGCCTGGCCCTTGAGAAGGTGGGGGGCTTGGACCCACCTCTCAGGTGTGGAAACTGAGTCCGGGCAGTTGGGCAGCTCAGTCAGTAAGTGGCCGTCACCAAACTTGGCCCAAGCGCCTTTTCCACACTTCATGCTACCGTTTCAAAATTAGTGTCCCTTTAGGGGTGTTGGTTTTCGATGGAGAATTAAAGGTTTATGCTTAACTACATAAAAATAGAAATTCTGAGTTTCTTTCTCTGAAGTTTTTAACTTTAGGTCTCATGCAGTGTTTTCTCATAACCCACACGGGGGACTAAACAGGGGATTGGGTCCTGTGAAGCTAAACTTCCAGGTGGGACATGACCAGCAGTCGTGGAAAACTGTTCACAGGGGTTTTGTCATCCCCAGGAAGAACCTCGTCCCACAATTTCTATTTCAACATCTGTAAAATGTTGATAAAGTTTGTGCTGCAGCATTTTTCTAAAAATACCCTAAGAAGTACAGCTTGCAGCAGATAGATTTTTATTTAACCATAAGTAAGGTCAATTTAAAATAAGTCCCATATAGGAAATTCAGGGGAGCACAATATAGGAAAACTTCTACAATAAGGATGTTTGAGGATGACTCCAGTTATACACACACACACACACACACACACACACACACACTCACCCACAGACACACACTCACAGCGCACACACACATGCTCACGCACTCACACACACAAATACACACATGCTCACACACTCACACAGACACACTCTCACACGGACACACACTCACGCACACACAATCACATACAGTCACCCACTCACACACACCCACTCTCACATGCGCGCACACACTCTCACAGTCTCACACAACACTCTCACACACACATAGATTTGCACACATGCACTCACACAAACTCACTCTCACGCACGCACTCACACATACAAATACACATGCTAACACACACACACTGACACACGCACACACAATCACATACACACCCACTCACACACATGCTGACACTCTTACACGTGTGCACATTCTCACACTCATATACACTCTCACACATAGACTCTCACACATGCACACGCACTCACACTCATGAACACACACGCACAAGCTCTCACACTCACACACACTCCCACTCCAACGAATGAACACACAAACACATAGTAAATAAAGCAATGCAGTGTGGCTCTGGCCTGGGTTCACTGAGTTTCTTATTAACGGAGGGTTCTGGGGGAAAGCCTGGGTTCTTCTCTCTGTTTCTGGAACAGGCGGACTTAGCCATGTAGCGTCATAGGGCCCACCTCCCTGGATGCTGGCGCAGCTGCCAAGTGTCATTGGGTAGTTTGCTGTTGTAACTGGATCTGCCAGGAATCTCCCTTCCTGCTACTTCTCTTTCTAATAGCCGACATTAGACTCACATTATTTAAATCCCTTCTTTTAATATTTATTTATTTATTTATTTATTTGGTTGTGCTGGGTCTTAGTTGCCACAGGCATGCTCCTTAGTTGCGACTCCAGGGCTCCTTCGCTGCGGCTTGCGGGCTCCTTAGTTGTGGCATGTGAACTCTTAGTTGTGGCACATGGGATCTAGTTCCCTGACCAGGGATCAAACCCGGACCCCCTGCATTGGGAGCATGGAGTCTTAACCACTGCACCACCAGGGAAGTCCCTAGACCCAGATTATTAAGGGAGAGTTCCAGGGGTTTGAGTCTGGGGTTATGTTTTAATCACCTTTAACCATTTTCAGATGCAAATCAACAAAAAACAAAACAAAGCAAAAAACACAGGAAAACGTTGATATTTAATTTATTTTATAAAGGGATCTGCGCTTTACAAAAGCAACTGCAGAGTTCTCTGGCAGTATTTGAATGCAGTCTAGGTGTGTTTGTCTTTGGTTTGTTTATTCTCCACCATCTTCCAGGTTTGGGTGCAGGTTATGAGGAAGTTTGCAGAGTGAAAAACCAGACTTCAGTCGTCAAAGAAAGGCACAGGTGTAGGAGGGAAGTTGACTAATCAAGACACAGCTTTGTACCAATAAACTCTTTCTGCAAAACAAAACACAGAGACCGGCCTCTCCCGTCAGAGAGGCGTCAAGTCCTCATCTGTGAAATGGGAGAGTCCTGGTACCCGGCTCACTGTAGATGTTCAGTTATTGTCACCGTCACCACGGCGACACACGCAAGTCCCACAGCTCGTGTTAAACTGCTGGGCTTTGTGACAACATTAAGCAGAATTCAAAGGAGGAAAATGTAAGCGTTAGTTTAACGTTTACTTAATGACTTCTGTGACCTCCCTGAAATAAGGAGAACTTTAATTCACTCCAAAATCTTCTGAGCCTCTGGCTTTGGGGACTTTATAGCAAGTCCTTTAATTTAGAAAGAAAAATAAAGAGAAGAAAGACACTGCGGCAGTTACATCCGTTGGAACCCTGGGGGTGGGCGGTGATTGCAGAAAGGGGCGCCTGTGTGCTGGGCTCTCCCTGCCATGTTTCTGTAGTGCCTTGTGTATGTGTGTGCGTGTGCGCGTGTGTGCACGTGTGTGTGAGTGTATGCAGGTGTGCACGTGTTCATCTGCGGGCCAGCACAGGTGTTCTCACATCTGGTTGTCGCCATCAGCGTGTGGGCGGCATTCTGCTGCCCCGGGAATCATTTCCTCCCCTCTGTGCTCACATCCCCTCAGTAAAGAGGGATGTTCTGCAAAGTCCCTGAGCCTCGAGTCGGAAGCAAAAACCGGGAGAGGGCATCTCCCGGAAAACCATAAACAGAGCTGTTTCATTCTTTCGTTTTAAAAACTTGTAATCCGCACCCAGAGATAAGACACCATTTCTGCCCTCAAGGCACCATGGCCAGTCCCGTGCAGGGCATCCTGGGAGGCGACCTTCGGGGTTGGGGGGTGGCTGGGGAGCAGAGGTCGTGGGCCAGTGCCTAAGCTCAACTGGTCCAGGCGCAGGCAGCAGACGGACACACTGAGGCCGGGAGGAGGCCGTGCTGTCGGGGCCGTGGAGGGGCCAGCGAGGGGCCGGGCAGAGCCGGCTGCGGGGAGCATGGTCCGGGCAGGGGACCGGAGCCCCGAGCGCCGCTCAGCCGGGTTGGGAGTGGAAGCAGAGGGGAGTCAGCCGTCCAGGCCGAAGCAAGGCTCATTGCAGGCGGTCTGTCATACTGAGCACCGCCCCACGGGAAGGTGCCTTGGCTTGGCCCCCTGCGCTCTTAGGGATCCCTTCTCTCCTCAAAATGAGGGATTTGCTGGGTGGGCTGAAAGGCTGCCGTAAAATCCGGGCTTCGTCGGCTCGTAGAAACTGAATTTTTAAGTTGTTCGTTGGTGCCTCATCACCCATTTTCATTGAAACTAAATGAAACGTGATGAATGTGGACCAGATCCCCGATCCACTAGCAGCCAAGTCACAAACTAATTAAAGTCTTGTGTGAAAGCTCTGTAGGCCTGAACCATCCTCCTTAGGGCTCCTGGTCGAGGGGTGTCACTGCAGCAACCCCTGCTCCCCGGCCCTGGAGAGGCAGCATCCTTTTTTGTTACCTCAAGTGTGGATTCAGCTGGCATCCGTGTTTCATTTCACCTTCAACCTGCCTTACTTGCTGTCTTCTGGGCTAAACCAATCTGTCCTGTCACCTGAACAGTCCATACACTGGCCATTTAAAAACGAGCTGACAGTGGCCACTGTGTCTGACCTGAGAGGAAGCCCTCCCGGGGATGGGGCTGAATTTCTAACTTACAGCTGGCCTTGAGATTTTCATGTTTTTTATTGTGAAAAACTTGGGGAAGGTTTTAAATCCAGAACAAGGCCACGAAAAAGGCCTTCCTTACGAAATATTTCTTAGCATTCCATTCCTCCGTTTTGAAATGGTGAAATTTTAATACAGATACCAGACAGTACTGAATGATACTATTTCTAAATAAATAGAACACAATTTGTCATCTAATCCAAACTAAAATAATCCACCTACTACAAACTATTTGAAAATGACTCTTTGAATAAATTCATTTTTTAACTGCAAAATTACTTTCTTTATACAATTGAGAATATAAACCATACAGCATATTTGGTACATGTGAACAGAAGGAAAAAAAATGTTTTCCTTACAATTTTAAATACTGCCATTTTAAAGGTACTTTAAATGTATGTACATATGTATTTAAATATGCTGCGTGTCAATGTGTAAACACACACTTGTGTGAATACATGGATTTTGCTGCCTGTGTTGTCAGGCCAGGACTCAAAGCCAGACACACGGCCCTTCATAAAACGTGTTGAATTGTCTGAGTCCTCTCCATACATTACATCTAGTTAAATTTGGCCTTTCCTGATTATTGGGAATCTGGTCCCATTTTCATTTCATTCTGGGCTCCTCTGGGGCAGTTCTGACAAATGGGCTTCCTTCAAGCTCAGCGGCTGGTCACCACCCCAGCCCTGAGCTACCAGAGAAGCTGCTTCTGTGAAGGAAATGAGGGTCTGACCAGCCAGGAGCAGGTTACGTTGGCCTTTAATTGTAAATTTGAGGTTTTATTCCCGTAAACACTTCACTAATTTATAGTTTCCTCGAGCAAAATGAGCGAATCTGGAAATAAAGTAGACGTTCCCTTTGGGAAGTTACCAGCAAGGATTTCGGAGGGCATTTTTTGCTAGCAATTTCAGGAAAGAGAACCATCCTCTTTGGGTTTCTTTCTTGATTGGAAAGACTGGCTCTGAGCGGGTGAAGGGGGTGTTTGATGGGCCGAGGCCGGCCTGGGAGCCTGGATGCTTGTAGGGAGTGATCCCACCTGTCTGCGCATTTGACCCGTCTGTGTATGTAACGTACCTGTGTACTTGTCCCTAAACGTGATCCCTGATCTTCCAGGAGCCACAATTCAAGGAAAATCACATCCCTTCTATTCCATTCTCTCTTTTTTGCATTTGTACAAAGAGAGACGTGTTCCAGACACCTGTGGATTCTGCTTAGCTGTCTGCAGGTGGTCCGCGTGCTTAATCCTGTTCTCTGTCCACAATAATCCTGCTACCTTCAAAGAGAATTGGAGAATATTGGGATAGTAGAGAGAGACGAGAACTCCCACTCTTACCTGACCTTTTTAAGGAAACAAAAACTTAAGTGCAAATACTTTCTTAATAATCAAAATGAAAATGTGATCTGGCTTTACAAAATGAGTTTCTAACTTACACGACTGTCCAGCAGCACTTTGTGGGGTGATGGCGATGCCCAGGAGGACAGCCTCAGCCACACGTGGCTACTGAGCGTGCGAGGCCACTGGGGCTGAGGAACGCATTTCTAATTGCACTTCGTTTTCTGAACTCAGATTTAAGTAGCCACACTGTCAAGCGGACATCCTTAGTGGACAGTGCCACATGGAACCTTAGACTTCATGGATACTGTTCGTCATATATACTCTTACTACATTTTAATACACATTCAGGAATATTTTAGTCCTACAACTGAAAAGTTTATGATTTTTTTAGCGTCTGTGTCCTCAACATTTTTGTTATATTATTAAGCCATTGACAGAGAGGTTAGCCCTTTTATATTTACATGCTGTCCTCTTTTTAATTTAATGCCATTTATAGACAGATTAAAACTAAATATTATATAAGCTTCACAGTGTGTTTTCAGAACAGAATATTTGCATGTTACACCAAAACCTCACTGTTTCGGACCATTCGGGCAGTATTCAATACAAGGTAGTGGAGAGCCTCCGTTATGTTATTTTAAAAATATGTTTGACTTTATTACTTTCAAACTTGTACAGAGATTCAAGTCTAGTTAAGCAGGTGTCACCAAAGGGAGCTGTGTAGGCCCCCTAAGGACTAAGTGATCCTGGCTTATAATTAGCATAAGCATTATTAATACTTGGGGCATCGAGGTTGTTAGAAGCCTGCTCTCCACTAGTAGCTGGAATACTTCTCTTTCAAGCTGGCTTCTGCCCTTAATTATCCGCTACCTGTGGGGAACGCTGCCCCACGGAAGTGACCTTCAGGCCCTCCCCATCCCAGGTAGCATTAGCGGCCGGATCCTGAGGATGCCACCGCAGCGTACGGCGCACAGCCCGGGGCTCAAATTGGTGGCTTCTTTTAGCTCACTTTCAACCCCAGGGCCACAGAGGGCAGCTCCATCTTGGCCTCGGCGGGACAGGGCCACGCACCTCCCTGCTCCACGCCCCCGCCACGGGCGCTTGGATGGCGGCTTCGCATCCCCTCCGCTCTTGTCCTCCTGTGGTCAGGTGGTGGTGGTGCCTTACTACACGCCTGCCCTCTGTTGAGAGGAATTGCAATCGCCCATCGCTGGCACGTGTAAGGGGCTCTTGGCGAAGAGGGGGAGAGTGTGATTTTAACAAGACCACGGCATTTTTAAATGACATTTTTGGAAACAAAGCTACTATACGCTCCAAAACTTGAGAAAGTGGGGGAAGAAAAATTATGTATAATCTCATCTCTCTGATAAATGTTAACTAATTATTATTAATGATATTATTAATCACATCCCTCGAGGATCTTGAGGCCTGCTTCTTTGTGTACTGTGTAGGTTATGGAATCTCTAATAGCGGCATAAAATTCCTGGGGTGGGAGGGGATGTTTCTGTAGCTTCCCTCTTGGCCTGGAACGACGAGCAAACACAGACCCAAGCCCCGGGAACGCGGGCGGCTGGTGCGTGCACGGTCCCCCGGGGCCTCGGCCCCGTGAGCCGACAAGGGTGTCTCCGCCCAGTTAGGATCTCGGGTGGATCACAGACGGGACGGGACGGTACCCTGTGAAGTGAGGTGACGAGCTCTGTGCGTATACGGCTCACTTTACAGACCCGACAGCTCCCACAGCTGAGCCTGAAACAAGGACCACGGGCTAAGGGCATGTGTTCTTCCTGGGGTCTGCGTGTAAAACCCCGTGTGCGGGGAAACAGCAGGAACACGGGCCCCGCATGCTGGCAGGGACGCCTGGGGGTCCGAGGAGGGACAGCCAGGGGAAGGTTCCAGAACGTGAAGCAGAGCGTCAGGGATCAGATCCCATCAGGTCTGCAGGACCTGGCAGGACTCTGATCTCCACTCTGAGGCGGCTGGGTTTCGGCACAGCAGAGACATCACCTGACGTCTTCCACTCATCCCTCCAGTTCCTGCCAAGAGGAGGTCAGGAAGGCCCATTGGGAGGCCGTGGCGACCCTCCGGGTTGGAGATGATCCCACAGGCGAGGTCAGGAGCACAGCAGCTGCAGGAGCGGTCAGAACCTGGGGGCTCTGCCCGAGGAACACGATGTGGCGTGAGTGTGAGAGCATCCGCGCCACCCAAAGGTGCCCCCAGCACCTGCAGTTTCCGAAAACAGGAGGAGCCTGCGGGGGAGTCGGGGGGGGGGGGGGGGGGGGGGGAGTGGGCCAGGCTGTGGAGGGTTGAATGTCCTAGGTGGTCAGGAGAGGGTCGTGTGAGCACCCGCAGAGTTCGTGAGAGACGGGGGCTGGAACCCTGGATGTGGAGGTCGCCAACATACACATGGCGAGTAAAGCTGATCAACTAGCAGAATGAATCACCGGGAGTGAGTGTCGGCGGAGAAGACAAGGACCGAGGCCACAGCCCAGCCTCCGGGTCTCCTGTTTGAACTCAGTGGGAGGAGCCCCGGGGTAACCTGATCACTTCCTGGAAACGGAAATTATCACAAAACTTCCAAGCCCGTCACAAATACGTTCCCTCCGATGTCTGGCAGGCCCCTTTCCTCCCAATAGAATGGGGCAGCACCAAGGATTTCCCACTTACTGACGGTGGCAGCCAGCCCACAAATCGCACCACGGGCTGTGTTTGGATGGGACGACGTTTCAAAAAGGAAATAGTATATCTGACTTGTGAAGATAGCTCTGTAACCACTGGGGACCATTTAAATGTGACTGTGGTGATGCGTTTTTTTCCTTAACACATTGTCAGAGCGACAGGACCTCCATCCATCGGGGTAGGGGCCTCACCTGCCCACTTTCCCCTGACGCTCACTCTTCTTGCCGGGCTCCTTGGATAAGTCAGGCTGAGGCTGAACGGACGCACTGGGAGAAGGTTGGGAAAGTGTGAAAACGAGGGCCTTTCGGAGCAACTGTTTCCGGCAATGATCTGATTATCAAACGGTGCTGCTTCCACTCTTGCCGTGAGGATCACATCCACACTTAAGGCGGGTGACCCCCAGCTCTGAATCGGGCAGAGAGGGAGGACGGTGAAGCTGGATGTACTTTCATGGGAGACTAGCCTTGGTTTCACCTTGAACGTAGATTTGCACACTGTTTCACCTTGAGGCTTAAAGATGGCTTGAGAGATCCTGAGATGCATATTTCTTAATTCTTCAAGTAACTGTCTACAATGTATGCATACTTCATGGTGCAAGAACTTTCTGGTGCCCTCCCCCTCTTGGCCCTTTGCAAAGCAGGCACATCCCCTTGAGGTGACCTTCCTTGACCCTCCTCTCGATCCAAATCCACCGTCTACAGGAGCCCAGCCATGGAGCCAGGTCAGCCCTTCGCTGAGCTGGCTAATCCCCTCACCTGGGCTTAGATCCCACAGCCACAACGCCGGCGCCCTGGCTTCTTTCTGCAGACATCATGTCCCATCTTACACTGTGGCTGTGTGGTCACGTGGACCGGACACAGAGCAGAGGTTCCTGAGGGCACCCCTCAGGACTTCAGCATCCAACTCCTTCTCAACAGCACTTCGCACTGCGCTGGGAACCCAAGCCGTTGAGTAAATCAGTCAACGAATCAGAACAAGATGACTTGTACAACATAGCCTGGTAAAGAGCCCAGGAATTCTGCAGGGAGAACTGCGGAGGGAAAGTAGTGGGGTCTGCAGACAGGTCAGCCAGGTGACCTTGGGCAGATGCGGCCACGTCTCTGAGCCCCAGACCTCCACTGTGGAGGGAGGGGATTCGGCCAGATGACCTGGAAGGTTCTGGTGAATTCGGAAACACTGTTGCCCTGGGTGCAAAGGAGGCAGTGGTGGCGGGCTAGCTCTATGAGGTCGCCTCTGTACAGGGGACAGAGCTGCACATGGGCGGCATCAGTGTCAGGGACGTGCGGAGGTGAAAGCCAGGTGGCACATGCATGGCGCGGCCCTGGACGCGTTCTGCTGCTGGACGCACGTGGCGTCTCCTGCACCAGGACGGCGATTTCCGAGTGAGTAATGGAGGAAAGACATACCTTCTTGGTTGCTGGATGGGAAGCCGGGGAGGAAACAGCATCACTGTCCAGTGGGAGGCCAAGCTGCCCGTCAGCTGTGCCCTGAGCCCTGCGCAGACTCGCAGCATCCTTGTGGGGCGGGGGGGCAGGGATGGGTGCGGAGGACGAGAGCCAGGCCCGGCCAGCACTGGCCACAGGTCAGTGGAGCTGGAGGGCCTGAGCACAACTCTGAAAAGGGGAAGAAGAAGCACTTCTCTCTCCCGACCGCCAGGCCACTTAGTCAGCAGCGCAGAGGGGTGCAGGCAACCCCTTTACAGCTGGGGACCTAAGACTTACGGGAAGGGACAGCTTGCATCGTTCCACGTCTACCCACCCCACGTTTAAAACTTGTCTAAGAAAAAGAAAGTGAGTTTTACCTGTTTTCAAGACATGGCTGTTTGTGGAAGGCAGTGAGATGCTTATCCTCTCGCCGGGGGAATCGGGGCACCTCCCGTGGTCCCCCCGACCTCCTCCCTCCTGACTGTAGCTTCTCTCTTCCTGCAAAGCCCCCCCATAGACCCCACCCCCTCTGCCATCTCTGGCCGTCCCTGGCGGTCTCTCTCCAGCACCTGTGACATGTGTTAGATTGAAGAGATTTGTCCTTTCCGAGACTTTCAGTTCAGATGTTTTTCGGCCATATAACTTTGCGTATGCTCTCTTCTCCAAAGTTTTTGACTCCCAAGGAATGTGTATCTATTCGTTGGACTTTCCATTTAGGTTTGTTTGTTTTAAAGTGGAATGGGCTGTGTTTTCAGTTTAGCCCTCTCACCGCATGGGGTCAGGGCTCCCTGGGGGCCACGGGCAGGTGGGCTCAGAAGGGCTGGGCTGGGGGCAAGCGCAGCACCTGGCACGGGGCCTGGGTCACGCTCAGCACTGGACACGTCCCTGGTGAAGTGAAGTGGACTCCAGTCATTGTTGCTACTTCTGGCCTCTTTCCAAAGGGAGGTCTGTTTCGGCTGAGCCACACCTTCCTGCCAGAATCATCCCGCAGTGACTCGGTCACGCTGTCGCCGTGTACTTGGGGTCTTCGCCGTCTCTCTCAGGTGTTTCTGCTTTTCTCCCCGTGTCACGTCATGACAAGATTTTTTTCGCCCTTGAAAATGCCTGTCTCTGGCTTTAAGTTCCTCGGGGCTATCAAATGGAGCCAGTTTTTAAGTTAAGTAGGAATAATTTAAAATCCTGTTTATTGCTTCATTGTGAGTATTTGAGGTCTGTCGATTAACTGCTTTCTTTGTAAAAACCCTTTTAAAAGTCCAGGCGGGACATTCGAGTTGCACTGATAAAGGCCCCTTAGATACCAGGAGACATTTTCACACCTTCGGGTTTGCACAAGTGCGACCTAGGAAGGGCAGTAAGCGTCAAGAGGTGACCTCCTCCCACCTCTGGGTGGTCCCGGACTCCCTTCCGGGGACTCAGGAGCAGGCCCAGGGCTTAGCGGCGAGGACCCCCAGCAGGCCTCCTGGCTCCAGGGCCCAGCCCTGCCGCCCTCTCCCTTCTACGTCCCGAGCCGGGCATTGTGGACAGCCACCTGATGGTTCACGGTAAGGACGAGATGGGCTTCTGTCTGCAGAGGTCTCAGGACAGCGCCGGCTCCCAGAGAAGAGTTTCTTCATGAAGGACTGAGGCCTGAGAGGAAACAGGAAAGCAGGAACGGCCCATGGGGGCCTGGTGGGCCAGGCCAAGGTGCCTCCGCAGACGTGAGGCCAGCTGGGTTGGGGGTGAGGGAGGTCAGGGGAAGAAAGACAAAGATAATCAACCCCCAAAGTCTGACCCAATTCCAGCAACAAATGAATGAAACGCAACCTCTTATGTTTGAAACTCCAACAACCAAGATCAAAATATTTCAAAGATAAAAGGATTGCATTTTCCTAATATGTCTTTTTCTCTCTCTTGTCTAATATGGTATTATTTTAAAATGCTCATATCAGACGTGCAAATCAGGTTTAAAATCATCAAATAAAAATGCCCATCAGCCCATCAAACTCACATCAGATCTCACCCCCTACTAATTTCACTCTCTTCTCCCCACTTTCTGAATTCTAAAAATTTTCCCAACTGGCATATTTTGATCATCTTTTTCTCTGTCATTTCTTTACTTTCCAATGTGCCTTGAGTACTTGCTGCAGTTCCCTTGCCTTTTTTGGATGACGTGTGTTTTAAGACGAGCACATGGTGGAAACAGAGGCATTGTTATTCCCTGGGCATCGTTGTGGGTCAGAACAGTGCCAGAGATATTGAGAAACCCTCTCTTTCTTCTCTCCCCATTTCGTAGATCTAAAGCAGACTAGATCCCGATGTCCTAGGCAGTCTAGTCTACAACAGATAGCATTTCAAATTTCCTAGTTACATGCCGGCTCCACCGGGGTGAGGCTGCACCCACGTCCCCTGGACTAGTTAGCAGGCAGTGTATCGTGGACCGTGCTGTAGCTTTTCCACAAATACCTCATCTCATGCAAACCCATTTTGATTCTTCCTGAACTTCCGTCTCAGGCGTGATCTTCAGGGAGCCTTTGACGTTAACTTCCTGGTATCAGAAACGATAGCCTTGCTTTAAATCTCAAGTCCTCGTATACTTCATGGCATCTTATACTTTCTGGCACTTGAGTTCTTTCCAAATGCTCTGCTGTCATTTCATCTGCACAACCGATGATCTCAGCATCCATGGCGGCCCTGAGAAGCTGAAGACAGACAGGGCAGGCAGCTGCCTTCAGGGTGCAAGGCCGGCGGTGCGTCTGGGCCAGGTGAGATGGAGGAGGGGGGAACAGGACTTGGGGCCACAGAACGTCGGTTCAGATCTTTTATTCTGTCTAGCTGCGTGGTCTTCAGTGAGTTGATTAGACTTCTGACATTCAGTTCTCTTATCTAGAAAAAGTGAGGGTGACGTCTTCTGCCGACCTCACAGGATGTGTGTGTGGGTCCCCCGAGGTCACGCTGCGTCTGGGCCTGGTGCAAGGCTGGGGGGTGCTGTGCTCAGCAGAGGAGGGGCGCTCACGACCCTCCTGCAGGGCAGGGCGTAGGGGGCAGGGAGGCTGAGCGACCCTCCCAGCGTCACAAAGAGACTCGGCTATCGGACCAGGACCCGTCGGCCCAGCCGGTGTCCCTTCCAGCAGCCCCCCAGCAGCCCTTCCATCGGGGCACGTCCAGACTTCCCAATCGCTTTAAGGAGTCGGCCTTCGGGGTTAAGGAAGTTGCCTAATAGAGGAGGATCCCATTTAGACTCTAAGGCATGTGGTTTTCAGTTCATCAAAATAACGAGTTTTGGGTGAGGCTAAATTACACTCTTTGGGAAGCAGGTTCACTGACTCCAGAAACCAGAAGGGCTTCAGGATTAATGAGGGGCCACCTTGTACCTGGTACCTCCTCACCTGCTGGTTTCCTCTAATAGCCATTTGCTGCCCTTTCCTTGCCCTTCCGTGCAGACTCAAAATGCCAAATGTATCCATTTCACCAACAAACAGCTCTAGCAGAGGGCATGGTGAATAAAATGCTAAGACCAGAGGAGGAGAAACGACCATCTGAAACCCAGGTATATCTTGAGGGAATGGGTTTCCACACGCTGGAAACTATTCCACCAACGGGAAACAGGTCCAATGCTGCGCGACTTGGAGTATCACGCTTCCGCTGAAATTTCCAAGCCTCTCTTCGCACACACGGGATTTCAGCCCAATCGCCCATAAACTAGAGGAGAAAACGACGTGACTGGCGTTTCTGGTGTGTGGTAGGCGCTGATAAATTGCACAAATGAAAGATAAAAGTCATGGAAAGTGCCCCTGTCAGAATCCCACCAGAGCAGGTGATTCAGAGTTGATGGTGGACTTGCGTCTGAGGCAAGGCTGGTGCCCAGGTCCAGGAGAAGAAAGCTGCTTTCGTTGTCTTCTACCCGTGGCTGGTCTGGTCCAAAGACAGCTGGAGAGCTGCGAGCGGCAGAGGTGAGGGCTGGGATGCTTCGGCAACCCTCTGCGGAGGTAGAGCGCCCCCGCCCCACCGCCAAGCGGACAGCAGGCTCCTGGCGCAGCCCGGGAGGGGCCCCGTGGAGCTGGGAGGCTGCTTCTCTCTGGGGACCCCCAGGAGGTGGAAAGGCTGTGACCTCTCCATGTCCCTCGTCCAACAGAGGGGAGTGGAGCTGAGAACAGCCAGAGAAAGGCCAGTCCCCAGGCGGCCAATGGTGACAGAGCGTGAGGACTTCCTGGAATTCACGGCGCTTTTCTGGCAAGGGAGCCAGTCTTCTCTGGGCCAGGAAATAATGTCAGTGAATCACCTCAATGAACAAAGTCTTATGACTGGACTTCAGTATGTCCGGGAGCCTCTGTAAGAACTGGCGTCCTACAGGTGGAGGAAGCAACCCCCGTGCTTGACACCTCGGCCTGGAAGCATGTGAGGCAAGAATGTGCCAGGCCCCCCACGGCCTCTTCCACAAGCAAGGGATGACGTTCGTTTATTTTTACTTCGACAAGCAAGGGATGACGTTCGTTTATTTTTCATGTCCTTTAAATTTAAACAGCTTATTAGGTCGAGAGCTCTTTTCCTGGTATAAGAAATGAGTGTCCTTGCCACATAATGAGGCAAACACAGGCTCCGGGTCCGTGCAAATTAGAGTC
The DNA here is from genome assembly GCF_005190385.1 of Monodon monoceros. Taxonomy (NCBI): domain Eukaryota; kingdom Metazoa; phylum Chordata; class Mammalia; order Artiodactyla; family Monodontidae; genus Monodon; species Monodon monoceros. The sequence goes on from NW_021703775.1 coordinate 87,018,973, forward strand.
ACAGCCCTCTTTGGCCACTTACTAGCCGGGCATCCTGGACTAGTCACGTGGCTTTTTTTGACCCGAGATCTTTTACCTCTAGACCCGGGTAGACAGCAGCCATGGGGTAAGTCTGGGGAGGGCTGACAAGAGGAGGGACGTGTCAGAGCCTGGTGGGTGCAGGTCCCCGCTGTGGAGCACAGAGGCCACAGAGCCCGGGGACGCCGTGGTCCTCCCATCTGCGGAGAAGACGCTTCCCCTCAGCCCCACGCGAGCTTGTCCTCCATGAGCCTGTGGGTGTGTTGCACACACACGTGCGCACCCAGCCCAATGTGTCGTCCTTAGTAGCCTGAAGGGAAAGGATGGTAGCAGCATAGGACTCTGATCTATGTCCTGGGACACAGAAGTGCCAACTGAGCTCTGAGTCACTGTCACTCAGGTGGCCCCGAGGGGTGCCGGCTGCAGGGAGGCCCCCGGCCCTCCAGGCCCTCAGAGCCCTGGTTCCTGAAGCTCTGAAGGCCAGTGTGTGGGTCCCAACAGTTCCTGGCTCTGGTCGTGTGCTGCCATTCGGGCGAGAGGCTGGCTGAGCTGAGCCCTACCCTGTGAAAGGCCTTCCCTGCCTCCCCGGCATCCCCACCCCTCCCCAGCCATTGGGGCAGCCTCCCCCTCAGCTCTCTCTGCTCAGAACCAGGTTTTCCCAATTCTCCTGCACACAGAGAACCTGTAGCACCATGCGGATGACTGAGGGAGGGAGTTGCCATAGCAACTCCCTCCCTCATCCTGTGGTCCCTCCCAGTGTCGGGCAACCCTGTAGTGCCGCGGGGTGGGGAAGGGCAGTGCTGCAGGGGGGACGGAATGTCCTCCAGAGAGCCTTCTTCCCAGCTTGGTGACACTCGCCCTGACTTCTGCGCTGAAGGATGCCCCCCCCCCCGCCCCCGAGAGATCTCCCCACGCAATTGCTGATGAAACGGGAAAATTAAAAATTACTGCAGTCCTCTGGTCCTCTAAATGTTCCCAGTTAAAAATGTCCTCTCCTTTCCTTCTTTCTCTTTTTCCTTCCTTCCTTTTTCCAAAAAATAATTCTGATTCTTTCTTTACAGCTTACATAACAAAAATCATTTTTAAATGTGATTCATTTCCTATGAAACACATTTTTGGTTTTGGGCAAGTGAAGTTTCCATTAAACTATGCTCTGGAACAACCATATTTTTAAATGATTTTCTTAAAAATCAGATCCAGGTTGCCTTCCGTTAAACACACACCGATATTGTTGACATTTACTTTTTCCACAATCGGCAGACTGCACAACATGGTTTCACTTGGAAGAGTTTTCCGTGCACGTAATAATGGAGAATCTGCAGTGGCAATGCGTCCACAGTGGCCTGGATCTGGGGTCTGTTTATCTCCCTAACGAGCACCTGTGCCTCTGAGCTCAGCTCCCTGCCCACAGCTCCGTGCGGCGTCCTGGGTGTGAGAGAGGAACTGTCCACGGAGCCCCCTGCAGCCTGCGGCCCGCTCCCAGGACAGCCAGGCGCCACCTGGGACGCGCCCCGGGCAGAATGCCACACCCCAGGACAAGGACCCCTGTCCCCGCTGATGATTAGCGCTCAGGAGGACCTGACGCGTCTGAACCAGACCCTGTGATAGGAGGAAACAGGCACAGAGATTGTTGCGAGCCGAGCAGAGGGGCGTCCGGACCGAGCGCGCACCGGTAGCCATGCGTGCGGACTCTCCAGGGCTGCTGCCCACACCTCCCATCAGCCTGCCCAGGCCTGGAGGGCGGGACCTGTACCTGCACCTCCGTTTCTCTCACCCAGTGACTGGTCCAGGGGACATGACTGTGCCTGCTGTGAGGGGTCCCTCCCTGTCGCCCACCAGGTCCCAACCCTCCCTGCTTCCCCTCCCCCTTCCTGTGGCCCCATGGGTGCTTATCCCCACATGACCCCAGTCTGCCCTCCCAGGCTCACTCCGAGCATCCCTCAAATGTGTCCTTTCTTACCTTTCCGTCTGCACCTGCTGCCACGGTCCCATAAGCCCATCCCATCAGACCAGCTGCAGGTTAAACCCACTGGCCCTCGAGCCAGCAGCTGGCATCCAAGCCCAGCCTGGGGCCGATCCTGGGCACCTCTGTGCCTGCTTCGTCTGTGAGATTGGGTGAAGGTAGCAGAACCCAGCACCCAGGGCTGCTGGGGAGCCTAGGTGAGCAGTGGGACCATCCGCTGCTTCATGCAGGCCTTAGTGGCCACTGGCACTCGCCCTGCAATGGCCTGGGACTATGGGGGTCAGTGAGAGTGGCCATTCTTACCAACCACACTGCACTGAAGCTTAAGTGGGTTCCGGGCCTGTCCTCCGCGCCAGGGGCAAAAGGTCAGCAGCCTCCCAGAGATGCAGGATTTCTGTGACCCAGCCCACCTTTAAAAAAACAAAACAGCTAAGTTGTGTTACTTTGGTTCTTTCCTCCTGACGAGGGTCCTGAGTGCTGCTGGGCACCGTCCATCCTGTCCCTCCTCTGCCTCAGAGCTGGACCTCAGGGCCGGGGTCAGGGGAGGGACCAGGTGCCGGGTGCTGGGCTCACCTCTCCTCGGCACAGAGTCCCCCACCCAGCGCCGCACACAAAGATGCTCACGACCTATGACCTGGTCAGTCCACAGCCTCACTGGTCAGCAGGCTGATGCCCCCCCAGAAAGCATCCTCAGCCCTCCTCCCCCACGAGAGTAGCTGGGTGGGCAGTGCCAGGGCCCACAGACCGAGGACAGGATAAGGCAGCTCGCCAACTCTGGCTGGAAAGAAAGCCGGCGCTTAGGTGGAGGACGGGCTCGCTTCCTGAGCCACAGCTGAACAGTCCCCTGGCTGCTGAGACCCGCTGAGACCAGGAAGGGCATTTGGGACAGGCCCCTCGAGCCCACACGCCCGCACACCGAAGCATCCACACCAGCGCTGGGACGCTCAGCACCTAGTCTGCTAATCAGGAACCTGAGCAGGACAGCAACGCTGCACGGATCGGCCGCCGAGGTCCAGGCTGGGAGGGAGGAACCAGACTCCCCCTCGCCACGTCCACCTGAGCCACAGACGCGGAGCCCAAGAGGGCGGGCGCCGGCTGCTGGGCCCTGAGACCGGCAAGAGACAGGAACACGGAGGACAGCGCCCTGCTTCCGCGTGCTGAGGGCACCCAGGGGCAGAGGAGGGGGCAGCTCTCGGGAGGGGTGGCCGGGAAGACCCCTGGCAGGAGGAGGTGGTGGGAACTCTCGGCCCCGTGACGCCCGGGAGGACTGAAGGGTCCGGACCTGGGGGGTGTGCTAGGGAGCGCAGGCTCCCACGGAGGGTGAGACTGTGGCTCAAGCAGACAGAGGAGATGGTGTAGAGGACTGGGTGGAGACGGGCAGCCCGGGGCAGGGGTTCCAGGAGACCCGGACCTGCGTCCTCCTGCCAGGGGCTTGGAGAAGACCTCCCCTGAGTGTGCAATCACCTGGAGAGAGGCTGGCCCCCTGGAAACCCCTGCAGAGGGGTCCTGGTCTCCCTGAGGGCTGGACACTTGCAGCCCCTCTGGGCCGTCCCAGGCCATGGAGGAAACCTGGGACCTCGGCCCTGGGGCCTTCAGGACGGTCGCGGGCAGGCCCAGCCTAGCCCGCCCAGGGGGTCCCTCTGCTCCCTGTGGCCACTCCGGCCCCCAGGAGCACCTGTGCTTACAGCAGCCCCCTGAGAAAGCTCTTCTTGCAAGTTCGGAGCCAGAGGTCCATCCTCCTCAAGAAAGCCTCTTGGGTTTTCTAGTGCAGGACTGTTTTCCTAGAGTCTTCTCCAAGCTAGATGTTTCCAAGTGCTCGTCCTTTTTCCCAGGTGACCTGGCTCGAGGCCTCATGACCTCGTCACCTTCAGAACACTTGGAGGACCTTCCCTCCAGGAGGCTGTGCAGCGCCAGCGTCTTCGGGACGCAGGGGTCCATGGCTGGGCCCACAGCCTGGCCTCGGGGGAGGCGGCCCATCAGGGTGGCGGGTCACGGGGCGGCCGCGTCTCACTCACGCCATCGGCTCACCTCAGTCCGCTTCTCACTCGGTCCTTCTCGGCATCTCTCTTTCCCTTCACTCCGGCTGCTTCTCCCTACTTGCCCTCAGACACCTTTTCCAGCAGGTGCCTGGTGCGGACGCCTGCTCATGGGCCCAGTGGCCCTAAGGAAGCAGAGGCTCCCCTCCATGCTCCCCCCCGCGAACAGTGCGCCGCACCCAGACGTGCGGAGGTCAGAGAGAGGACAGTGTCCGCCCAGCCCCCCGGGCCCCCTACCTGACCACCCACGGCAGCCCTGGGCTGGACACAGGCGTGTCCGGGATCCCGGGCCGTTCGTACCCTGCATAGCATCTCCTCCCCACCTCCGCCCTCCTCTCTCTTCCTCTGTCTGCACGTCCTCACCGTGTCAGGCCTCTCCTTCTGGACTTTCCCAGGAACATTCTGACTTATTCTGGGCTTTTTCTCAGAGGGACGAGCCTTCCCGATTCCAGACCTGCACACGGGGTCACCACGTCAGGACCACACGGGTTGTCGGTGTTCTGAGGCCCCTTCTGCTCTCTTGTCCCTCCTCGTAATCGGAGGGAAATCAGGACAATCGGTGACTTTTAGATCCCACTTGTGACTGTGCCCTTGATACGGAAATCATAGAAATGTGCTTCCACTCTCCACTCTGCCCCGTTTATGAGACACTGAGAGGTCCATGTGGGTCAGTGAACTGCAGACAGGGGAACAAGCAAACTCCTGTGTCTTTACAGTCAAATGAACTTCCCCCCAGATAAGCACTATACCATACGATACAGTTGTAGGCTAGGAATTATTGATACAAACAGGACATTTAAAAAGAGTCTATTTGAGTAAACAAGCACCATATGAGGAGAGATTTCTGTTCTAATCTCAGCTGTGTCCCTCTTCGTGTGACCTTAAACATATAATTCACCTGCTTGGATTTGTCTTCTTACCTTTAGAGCAAGGATATCTGATGAATCTATTTCTAAAAACTTTTGCGAAACTAAGCGTCTATTAAATCATTTAAAATTTGACCAAAAATAAGATGTGAGACAGGGGAAAAGGCAGATTCCACAGAGGAAGGGAGGACATGCCAGAGAGACCAAGAGAGGAGAAAATAAACTGAAAAGGGTTTAAAACCAGATAGCTGTAAACAAAAGGACAGGGCAGGAGGTGAGGCTCACGGACAGGAAGAGAGAAAACATAAAACGTGAGAAATTACGGAGAATCCCAGGATTACTCAGGGAGCAGACGGAGCATGGAATCTTTTTAAATTTCTCCTGCTTAGAATAAAAAGACTTTCTCTATGAGATGAGATAGAGGCTTCAAAAAGTAAAAGATCTATAACCATGACAAACATAAAAAAGTGAGAACACAAAAAGTAGGCACAAGATTGCAGTTTCAAAGGACCATGTGGCCGGTCCCCGTGGCTTCGTGGCCCTGGAATCTGTCCTTTCTTCTGCCCCGCACGACCTGCCTCCCAAATGCTTGCTGCCATCAATAGCTTAGGAAACAGGCCTGCTTTTAAATTATATCAGCCTCCGTCCTCCAATACCTTGAGAGGAGTTCTAAACCGTCTGTGGACAGGGAAGTGAGCTGACGGAGGCCACAGAGTCGCCATGGCTCTGACCGTCCGGAAGTAACAGCCACGTGGCCCCGTGGCATGCTCCCACTGAAGTCTGTGTCCACCTGGCCAGCGACGCTGGGCCCCACACTTGGCCTTGGCGTCCTGAGCCGCCCCTCCTGTCCCCGTGGCCTTGGGCAGTGGGGCGTGGCCTGTGCATGAAGCCTGGAGCCTCCCCGGGTGCAGTGGCCATCCGTCTCCGTCTCAGGTGCCATCCCATTGGTTCGTGGTGTTGAGAAGATTATCCTGGACGAGCCAGCAGCTCCCCCTAACCCCATCCTGGTCGGTGGGCTTCACCACCCGCCGCTCACCAGTCCAGGGTCGACTTCTTACCACTAAAGACCAGTTGGATATGGTCACCGACTTTCTCGCCCGAGAGGTGGGGGACATGGGTGCGGACGCTGTGAGGGCAGCGGAGGGGACCCTCACACATCCCCATGCCGCTCTGGGGCCAGAAGGAGCCCCTGCCCCGAGGGCACACGAGTCTCTAAACGCCCGGTTTCCACCCCATGTAAATGGTGTGACTGCCCTAGCGCTCAGTGTAACCGAGGAAGGTGAGTAACCCCTGGCGGCCCAGCCCGCACCCAGCCCCCCAGGCCCCTGCATGCCCGACGTGAAGCCCCAGCCGCGGCACAGTCATGGCGAGCGTGGCGGCCCCGAGGTGCGTGGACGGCTGGCGGGGTGGAGCGGCGGTTTCTCCAACAGTCACCTTTTGTATGTTCTTTTTTGCATGGGTCCTCCGCGTCCAATTCCAATTCTGAGCGCGGCTGCCCCAGCTCTGGTCTAGCCGCTCCCCTGCTGCTGGACGTGCATGCGCTCCGGCAGCAGTGCCCCATGGACACATCCCGTTATTGAGAGGGACGTCAGCATTGCTAGGTACGTTGGCCGCCCTGGACAGGAGCCTGTCCCTGGATGTACCTGGGACGCCGGGCAGCGGGCAGCGAGTGGTTCAGTGTGGTGCCCAGGGGTCCGAGTTAGCTCCCGCCCCGACAGGGAGGCATGAGCCACACCGGTGCATGAACGGAAAGTGCAGAACTGCATGCAGCATGGACAACAGAACTGGCGTCGCAGCTCCCACCCCGCTGCCCAAACAGGCAAACCTGCACCTCGAGTGTCCCCCGGAAATGGACCCAGGAGAGGGCCAGGCCCAGCCCCCGCTCTGGCCGGGGCCAGCACCCCAGAGCCCTTACGGTCCAGCTTTGACAGCCAGGGCCTGGGCAGCATCCACCTCCAAGGGCATCCTGGGGGCCTGAGTGGGGGGATGGGCAGAAGAGGGCACTCATGGCTCTCGTTAGAGGTGACCCAAGGCTGATGGCAGGCGTGTGAGCCTCTAAGTCAGAACTTAAACCTACTAGTAAACACCGTTTATCAGTGGCTTGTATGGTAAGCGTATCACCCAAACGGTCTCTGCAGAACGGAGCCTGTGCTCCGGTGGGTGCAGGCAGCGGGCATCGTGGCTCTGGTGAAACCCCTGCACCCACCAAGCCACCACCCATGCCCACCCCACGGCTCCGTGGGCATTCTAGCAGCCCTGGGTCTCATATAACCACAACTTTGAACTTTATCTGCAGGAGGACGCTCCGTTCTCTTAGTAACCTGAGGCCCAACCCATTGCAAAATGGTATCTGAATCACCAAAATGAAATTTAAAAAAAAATTATTAAGGGTACTTTTATAATTCTTTTTCATTTATTTGTTTGTATTTGAGTGTTGCTTAAAAAGAAAAGTGCTTGGAACCAAAAGAAAAAGGTGGTTTTGGTTTACATGTCCTATTGAAATCAAGGCTTTCACCCAAAGTCTACTAATGTCAGAACTTGAAATGTGTAGAAATTCAAAATCCTGTGAGGTGGCAAGCATCCCGGGTAAAGGCCCTCACATGACTCTTGGGAACAGGAGAAACTTTGGGTTGCATCTTGGGGAGGAAGGTGGGAGGCCAGTCTGCAGAAGCCTCCCCCAGACCTCTCCCAAGGGGCGGCGAGGTAGGGGCACCCGCCAGCCCCCTCTGCAGGCGAGCGGTGGCCGTGCAGGTGGCATAACACCGGCCAGGACCCCTGCCCCCTCCAAGCCCCCATCCCAGAAACCCGCAGTGGCGTCATGGGTTTGTGCCCACGCCCTCAGTGCGTGTCTTCGGTGCTCCTGTGTCACCTGCTACTTTTATCGGGAGGTGGGAAAAGGGACCGGGTGAAACATGGGCCCTGGGGGGGTCGGGACAGCGGGAGGCTCCCAGTGAGATGTGCTTGGCAGGGGTCAGAGGGGGAGAAAGGTCAAAATTTGCATACTCAATACTGAATTCCAAAAAAAGAGAAGCTTACTGGATGTTGCACAAACTGAAAAGTGATTTAGGAGATCTTGGCTTTCCTCAGAGTTTCTGGTAATATACCTAGGAAATCGGACAGAAGTGATGTATATTGCTTTTAAGTGACCCGGTTCCCTTCTGCTTGGAGAGAAAATTGCAGAGGGGCAGCGTTAGAATCAGTATATATCAGTTTTCTATTTTAAAATACCTTTATTTTGCAATCCTCTGCATTTCTTTACTGTTTCCCATTTATATGACAAAAAATTCAAAATAAAGATATAAATTTTTAGAACCACATCTCTTTAAGCCAAAACAATGTTTTTGAATTGAACTTTTTATATAAACGGGCAAGTCTTTTACATAGGTGACGTGAATCATATTACAAATATATTTTCCTGCTCTAGACGAGGCCTAATCTTACATTTTCATGGTTTCTTTTAAAATTGAGAGTATTTTGTGTTTTATTTAACAAGTTCTCCTGTTAGAGTGGTCATGAAAGAAAGGGACAAAAAAGGCTATTAAAGAAGCACACCATGAAATTCTTCAAAGAACTCCCAGAATCTCAGTTTCACCTTTTAAATTATTATCCCACATGTTCAGCGAGCATTGTTCTGTCTGTTTCGGCTACTACACTCAGAATCGGGGCACGTTTGCAGGCCGACCTCGTAGGGTGGGTTCAAACGGGCGAGGTGAGCCCCAGGGACAGTTCAAACCTGCGGCAGTGCTTTCAGCCTTTATTTGTAAGATTTAAAAATATGCAATTGACTTTATCAAGATGAAAGACGATGAGTCTCCTCAAAACATTTTTCCCAGCAAACCGGCTCTGGGGGACACCGGCCGCCCTTGCCCCATCCTGCCGGTGTAGCAGGCGCTGGGGCAGACGGGACTACACCGGACCACAACCATTCCCAGGCCCGAACACCCTCAGGGGTCCTGCTGCGTGGCCGGCGAGGCTGGCCTCCAGGTGGATGGAGAGAGACTGCCCGGCTCTGGGTCCTTGCCCACGTCATGTCCGGCAGCCCTGATTGCCGAGAACATACGGACGTGCATCTGAGGCTGCCCTGGACGCCTTCCTGGGGAGTCCGCTGCCTCCCTGTCGACAGGCCGATGTGACAGCCCACCTGCCTCAGCGCAGGACAGGCAGCAGCAAGGGCACAGTGTGTGCATCGTTTAAGGAGAGGCCCTCCCCTTGCAAAGAAAAAGCTGTACTTTAAATGCCTTAATACAACTACTTATCAAATCCTCATTTCATTTCAAAAGAGAGAGAGGATGATGGAACATGATAATTAGGTGATCACACGACTTCAGTCAGTAGATTGAACTGTTTCCACTTCTGCTACCCTGTGTCAGGGTCGTGGTTTTGTAAACGGGAGAAAAATCACAAGAAGGGGTTATCTGTCTTACAGAAGGACGAATCAGAGGCACAGGGGAGAAGCTGGTCTGTGGCCACATTTTGTGATGTGCACCTGTGCAAATCAGAGGATCTCCACGATACGTACTGTAATGCACAGTCAGTTCTCCTTTGATGATATGTCTCAGACCCCCGTGGAGGTGTGAGCCGCCATCATTCTCTTGGGGGTAGGTGGTTAAGTGAGTCGTGAGCACAAAGGGCCTCCAGGATGTTCGGGCTCAGACATGTTTCTGACGTCCTAGACCTACAAAAGCCACAGAAATCTAGTCCGTTCCTACTGAGAAGGGCTAGTTCCAGGAAATCAGAAATCCAGAAGCTTGTGAGTGGTCCTGATTTCTTTTTTGTAGATTTTTGCCTGGATTCTGCAAAAATGGCTTAAAGCATTTTATTATGAGTTTTCCATTGATATTCTTAAATGTCTATACAAGACCATTTTTTCCAGCCAGATAGTAACATGAACTACCCCCAAATTACTTTCTCTCGATATTGCTTAAATTCCAAGGCAAATGCAAGATCACAGACAAGGCAAAGGCTCACCAATATTTTTGTCTGGAATTTACAGAGATTCTAAGACTATGTATTCATCATTCCCTGTCTCAGAGTGTTTTTACCGATACTACCTTTGGAGTGGAGAGGAAAAAATGAAGAAGCAAGGGTTTTATTTATCACAACTTTACATCTCTAACCATAGGAACTTAAAATAGACCCGGTGCGAGTATCGGTGACAACTGGCAGGGAGCAGGGTGGACCATCGGCTTGGGTGGCCTCCCCGAGGCGCCAGGCGCCGAGCGCCAAGCACAGCGCCTGCCTTGTCGGGAGTATCCATGGAAACCCAGTCTGCTGCCATTTCTATCCCAAGCTGTGCAGCACGTGCTGCTCTGACTTTACCCACGCGGGTCTGCATGAGCCACAGGGGCCTCCCTTCATGGAGAAGATGCACTCCTGGATGGGGAGGTGCTCCTGGATGGGGAGGTGCCCTTAGATGAGGAGGTGCCCTTAGATGAGGAGGTGCCCTTAGACGAGGAGGTGCCCTTAGACGGGGAGGTGCCCTTAGATGGGGAGGTGCCCTTAGATGAGGAGGTGCTCTTAGACGAGGAGGTGCTCTTAGATGGGGAGGTGCTCTTAGATGGGGAGGTGCCCTTAGATGGGGAGGTCCTCTTAGATGAGGAGGTGCCCTTAGACGAGGAGGTGCTCTTAGATGAGGAGGTGCTCTTAGATGGGG